>NC_057805.1:92496765-92499300 GCF_018294505.1 Triticum aestivum
GCCGCCCGCTCCCGCGGCGCCCGTGCCGCGTCGCCCGTCCCCGCCGCCTCCGACCGCCGCCCTCTCCCTCCGGCCGCCGTCCTCTCCCTCCTCCCCGTCCGGCAGGAGCTCCGGCGAGCTCGGCCGATCTGGATCCCGATCCAGTCAACACCAAGGTTGACTCTCCCCTCTCCCGAAAATCCTAAGTCCCAGATATTTACAATATGTGCACCTGTTCTTTGCATCATAACTCTCTGCATATAGCTCCGTTTCACGCGTGTAATATATCAAAATGTTCGTTTCTAGATGCTCTTCATTTTGTTCCATTGTGCCATGTTCATTTGAGTCCATCGTGATGCCCAAATCTCTGATGCAAGAGTGCTAGTTGCTGTTAACTGATGTTACTTATCAGAACTTGAGGATTTGTTATTTTTTGTTTCTTTTAATATGTGCATCTTATGGGCATGAGCTCTACATGTGTTTTGATGTATGTCATGCCATCTTTACAAAGGTGTATGCCATGTATTTTTGTGATCTCTGTAGTGGCTAGCACAAGCATGTAAACTAGGCTTCGTGATGTTTCTGATTTCAGGGACTTAGTAATTTTACTAAGTCTTTGTCTGCTGTTATTTTGTTGCTATGTATCCATGTGGCTACAGAGAGATCCATGCTCCTTTTGGAGATGTTCAGTAAGGATGTTTTGTAGATATTGTTGTAATTGATCCATTCATGCCCTTGTTTGCAATTATGGAGTTCCCTAGCATGACTCAATCTTGCTCTACTTTTGCTATAAATTGTTCCTGGCAGATTGTTTACGTGTTATTCAATTTTGCCAAGCTTATTGTAGTTGTTTCATACATGCTATGTATTTGCTCTTGCCATGGATAGCTTCATAAACATGCCATCTTGCTGTAGGTATGCTTGTTTTGTCATGCATTACTTGGTGGTGAGTGCATCAAGCTCACCAAGATGCCTTCATATTATTGTTTCTGCCATGCTCTGTTTTCTGCTGTCTGAAACCTGTTAACGAAACTTGCTATGTTTACATGGTTGCCATCATATCTTCTGGTACTTTTTGGCTTATGGTCAGTAAGGGACTTTTGTCATATGTATTTAGTAGAATACTGCCATGTCTTGTTTTGCTATGTTAAGTTCCTTTAGCATGTTGATTTTGTGCTCTGAACATTGCAACCTGATGTTATTTCTGTCATGTCCAGTAATTTCTGCTAAGTCTGTGAACCTGTTATTATTTGCAATCTTGCCATGTCCTTTTGAGCATGTTCTAGTGATTTCTGGAGATAGCTCAGTGTTCATGTTTTGCTGTTCTTTACCTGTACATCATGTACATGCCTTTTGTTTTCATGTTGAGTTGCTGTAGCATATTGTTTTGATGCTTGCATTATGCCTAGTTGCTGTTTTGGACAGATTGTTGCTATGTCTTGTTTGGAGTGTATGTGTTGCACCGTTGCTCCGTTTTGAGTGTGCTCTATATGAAACTTGCTTAGTTTTGCATGTAGTCTCATATTATCATATTTTTCATCCTTGTTTTGAGGTGATTGCTTGATGTTTGTATGCATTTTGCATCAATGCCATGTTTACCTTGTTTTGCTCATATCTTCTAGGTCGTAGCTCCGAATCTAATGAACTTTATATGTAACTTGACTAGAATTTCGTGTAGATCAACTTGGTGCATCTTAACTTGCTGTTTAACAACTTGAATATAAGGTTTATTCAGTTCTGGACCAATTTCGAAATTTGCATATGAGGACTTACCGGAATTGTTATATGTTGTTTCCGGCCTCATTTAAACTTGCTGTGATGTGTTGATCTTGTATGCATCATCTTTTGTCATGAGTAGCTTCATGTAGTCTTGTCATGCATCATTCTTGATGGAGCATCATGCTTTGTTCATGTGTGGTGTGTTTACTATGTTGTGTGCTTCTTCTCGATAGTTCCCGTGTCGTTGCGATCGTGAGGATTCGTTCGTCTTCGTGGCTTCATCTTCTTCATGGACTCGTTCTTCTTCCTAGCAGGATTTCAGGCAAGATGACCGTTACCCTGGATCTCATTTCTATCATTGCTATGCTAGTTGCTTCGTTCTATTGCTTTGCTGCGCTACCTATCACTTGCTCTTCAAGCCTCCCAAATTGCCATGAACCTCTAACCTTTGTCACCCTTCCTAGCAAACCGTTGTTTGGCTATGTTACCGCTTTGCTCAGCCCCTCTTATAGCGCTGCTAGTTGCAGGTGAAGATGAGGATTGCTCCATGATGGATTATGTTTATGTTGGGATATCACGATATCTCTTATATTATTAATGCATCTATATACTTGGTAAAGGGTGGAAGGCTCGGCCTTATGCCTGGTGTTTTGTTCCACTCTTGCCGCCCTAGTTTCCATCCTACCGGTGTTATGTTCCTTGATTTTGCGTCCCTTACGCGGTTGGGTGATTTATGGGACCCCCTTGACAGTTCGCTTTGAATAAAACTCTTCCAGCAAGGCCCAACCTTGGTTTTACATTTGCCTCACCTAGCCTTTTTCCCTTGGGAGTCGCGCT
>NC_057805.1:92499592-92589810 GCF_018294505.1 Triticum aestivum
TCCTTCGAGTGTTGGTCCAACCTGTCAGTCGCCGGTGGCCACCAGGGGCAACTCTGGGCTGGCCTACCGGAAGCTTGGACAATCCGGTGTGCCCTGAGAATGAGATACGTGCGAATCCTATCGGGATTGTCGACACATCGGGCGGCTTTGCTGGTTTTGTTTTACCATCGTTGAAATGTCTTGTAACCGGGATTCCGAGACTGATCGGGTCTTCCCGGGAGAAGGAATATCCTTCATTGATCGTGAGAGCTTATAATGGGCTAAGTTGGGACACCCCTGCAGGGTATTATCTTTCGAAAGCCGTGCCCGCGGTTATGTGGCAGATGGGAATTTGTTAATATCCGGTTGTAGAGAACTTGACACTTGACCTTAATTAAAACGCATCAACCGCGTGTGTAGCCGTGATGGTCTCTTCTCGGCGGAGTCCGGGAAGTGAACACGGTTTCTGGGTTATGTTGACGTAAGTAGGAGTTCAGGATCACTTCTTGATCATTGCTAGTTTCACGACCGTTCCTTTGCTTCTCTTCTCGCTCTTATTTGCGTAAGTTAGCCACCATACATGCTTAGTCGCTGCTGCAACCTCACCACTTATCCTTTCCTTACCCATTAAGCTTTGCTAGTCTTGATACCCATGGCAATGGGATTGCTGAGTCCTCGTGGCTCACAGTTTACTACAACACCAGTTGCAGGTACAGGTTTCGCGATGATCATGACGCGAGAGCGATGTATACTTGTTTTGGAGTCCTTCTTCTGCTTCTTCTTCGATCAGGGGATAGGTTCCAGGTCGGCAGCCTGGGCTAGCAGGGTGGATGTCGTTTGAGCTTCTGTTTGTGTTTCATCCGCAATCGGATGTGGTTCTCTTGTATTTTGATGTATTCTTGCGGCATTTGTATGCCTTGTATGTATCCCCAAATATTATGTAATGTTGATGTAATGATATCCACCTTGCAAAAGCGTCTTCAAGATGCGCTTCTATCCTTGGTGGGACCTTCGTGTTCCTTTAGGATAGGGTCGCATCTTGGGCGTGACAGATAGATCCCCTATACTTGTGGGTCATCAAGACTCTCTTCTGGCGCTGTTGTTGGGTGATACGTCTCCAACGTATCTATAATTTTTTATTGTTCCATGATATTATATATTCTGTTTTGGATGTTTAATGGGCTTATTTATACACTTTTATATTATTTTGGGGACTAACCTATTAACCGGAGGCCCAGCCCAAATTGCTGATTTTTTTGCCTACTTCAGTGTTTCGCAGAAAAAGAGTATCAAACGGAGTCCAAACGGAATGAAACCTTCGAGAACGTGATTTTTGGAACAAACGTGATCCAGAGGACTTGGAGTGGACGTCAAGCAACAGACGACGAGGCCACGAGGTAGGGGGCGCGCCTACCCCTCCAGGCGCGCCCTCCACCCTCGTGGGCCCCTCGTGGCTCCACCGACCTACTTCTTCCTCCTATATATACCTATGTACCCCCAAACCATCAGAAGCGACCACGAAAACCTAATTCCACCGCCGCAACCTTCTGTACCCGTGAGATCCCATCTTGGGGCCTTTACCGGCGTCCTGCCGGAGGGGGCATTGATCATGGAGGGCTTCTACATCAACACCATAGCCTCTCCGATGATGTGTGAGTAGTTTACCTCAGACCTTCGGGTCCATAGTTATTAGCTAGATGGCTTCTTCTCTCTCTTTGGATCTCAATACAAAGCTCTCCTTGATTCTCTTGGAGATCTATTCGATGTAATCTTCTTTTGCGGTGTGTTTGTCGAGATCCGATGAATTGTGGGTTTATGATCAAGATTATCTATGAACAATATTTGAATCTTCTCTGAATTCTTTTGTGTATGATTGGTTATCTTTGCAAGTCTCTTCGAATTATCAGTTTGGCTTGGCCTACTAGATTGATCTTTGTTGCAATGGGAGAAGTGCTTAGCTTTGGGTTCAATCTTGTGGTGTCCTTTCCCAGTGACAGCAGGGGCAACAAGGCATGTATTGTATTGTTGCCATCGAGGATAAAAAGATGGGGTTTATATCATATTGCATGAGTTTATCCCTCTACATCATGTCATCTTGCTTAAAGCGTTACTCTGTTCTTATGAACCTAATACTCTAGATGCATGCTGGATAGCGGTCGATGTGTGGAGTAATAGTAGTAGATGCAGAATCGTTTCGCTCTACTTGTCACGGACGTGATGCCTATATACATGATCATACCTAGATATTCTCATAACTATGCTCAATTCTATCAATTGCTCGACAGTAATTTGTTCACCCACCGTAATACCTATGATATCTTGAGAGAAGGCACTAGTGAAACCTATGGCCCCGGGTCTATTTTCCATCATATTAATCTCCCGTTATTTCCATTACTGTTTACTTGCTTTTTTACTTTCACTCTTTATCATAAAAATACCAAAAATATTATATTATCATCTCTATTAGATCTCACTCTCGTAAGTGACCGTGAAGGGATTGACAACCCCTTTATCGCGTTGCGAGGTTCTTATTTGTTTGTGTAGGTGCAAGGGACTTGAGCGTGACCTCCTACTGGATTGATACCTTGGTTCTCAAAAACTGAGGGAAATGCTTACACTACTTTACTGCGTCACCCTTTCCTCTTCAAGGGAAAACCAATGCAGTGCTCAAGAGGTGGCAAGAAGGATTTCTGGCGCCATTGCCGGGGAGGCTTACGCCAAGTCAAGTCAAGATTTGCTCTCCCGACAACGAGCCATTTCTGGCGCCGTTGCCGGGGAGGTGTGCGTCAAGTCAAGTCAAGACATACCAAGTACCCATCACAAACTCTTATCCCTCGCATTACATTATTTGCCATTTGCCTCTCGTTTTCCTCTCCCCCACTTCACCTTTGCCGTTTTATTCGCCCCTCTTCCGTTCGTCTTTTTTGTTTGCTTGTGTTGCCATGTGCCTTCTATGTGCTTGCATCTTTGCTTGCTAAAAATCTATTGATATGGATCCTCATCCCCTTGCTAATCTCTTTAAGAGATCCAATTATGATGAACCTATTGCTAGTGAGTTGAGTGCACTAGATTATCTTTATGAGGTTTTGCTTAAAATTCGTGAATCTGAAAATTGTGATGAAGTACTTTATGAAGCGATTCACGATAGATCTTTGAATAAAAAGCATGATTGCAATGATTTTATTCTAAATTCTATTGATGTAAATTATGCTAATAATATGCAAAACCCTAAGCTTGGGGATGCTAGTTTTGCTATGTCCTCTACTTGTTGCAACGATCATGATTGGGGTGATTCTTCTTATGATCTTGAAAAATTATTTAAGCCCCATGATGAATATGAGATTGATAATAGTGTTTGCAATAATTTAGAAAGTGGGTTTGGAAGAGTGTCAACTTTAGATCTCACATATTTGGAGAATGTTCAATCTTATGGTATTTTCGATAAAAGTGGGTTTGGAGAGGTCACGACTTTAGTTACGACTTTAGTTAATGATAATCCCACTATTTTGGAAGAGTGTCAACTTTGCATGCACGTGGGTCGTGTTGAGAATATGTTATGTGATAGCTATTTTGTTGAATTTGCCTATGATCCTACATGTAATTATTATGAGAGAGGAAAATATGGTTGTAGAAATTTTTATCTTACTAAATTACCTCACGTCATGTTGATATTGCTATCGTCTCTTTCTTCTTCCTTGCATATGCTAATTTTTGCTTGCTATGATAATTTGTTTGCTTATAAAATGCCTATGTATAGGAAGTATGTTAGACTTAAATGTGTTTATCACATGCTTTATGATGCTCTCTTTGTGCTTCAATTCTTATCTTTCATGTGAGCATCATCAAAATTATAAATGCCTAGCTAGGGCGTTAAACGATAGCGCTTGTTGGGAGGCAACCCAATTTTATTTTTAGTTTTTTTTCCTTTTTGGTTCTGTTTAGGAATAAATCTTTGATCTAGCCTCTGGTTAGATTTGTTTTTGTATTTTAATTAGTGTTTGTGCCAAGTTAAACCTATAGGATCTTCTTGGATGATAGTTATTTGATCTTGCTGAAAATTCCAGAAACTTTCTGTTCACGAAAACAATTGTTTAAAATTACCAGAACGTGATATAATATTGATTCCAATTGCAGAAGATCAATAAAAAAATATTTAGGTCGTCCTATTTTGGCAGAATTTTTAGAGTTCTAGAAGTTTGCGTTTGTTACAGATTACTACAGACTGTTCTGTTTTTGACAGATTCTGTTTTTCGTGTGTTGTTTGCTTATTTTGATGAATCTATGGCTAGTAAAATAGCTTATAAACCATAGAGAAGTTGGAATACAGTAGGTTTAACACCAATGTAAATAAAGAATGAGTTCAATACAGTACCTTGAAGTGGTGTTTTGTTTTCTTTCGCTAATGGAGCTCACGAGATTTTCTATTAAGTTTTGTGTTGTGAAGTTTTCAAGTTTTGGGTAAAGATTTGATGGAGTATGGAACAAGGAGTGGCAAGATCCTAAGCTTGGGGATGCCCAAGGCACCCCAAGGTAAATCCAAGGACACCAAAAAGCCAAAGCTTGGGGATGCCCCGGAAGGCATCCCCTCTTTCGTTCTCATCCATCGGTAAATTTATTTGGAGCTATATTTTTATTCACCACATGATATGTGTTTTGCTTGGAGCGTCTTGTATGATTTGATTCTTTGTTTGTTAGTTTTCCACAATCATCCTTGCTTTACACACCTTTTGAGAGAGACACACATGATTCTGAATTTATTAGAATACTCTATGTGCTTCACTTATATCTTTTGAGCTATATAGTTTTTGCTCTAGTGCTTCACTTATATCTTTTAGAGCACGGCGGTGGTTGTATTTTATAGAAATTATTGATCTCTCATGTCTCACTTATATTATTTTGAGAGTCTTAAACAAGCATGGTAATTTTCTTTAATTGTGAAATTAATCTTCCATATTGAGTTCATTGAATATCATGAGAAGTTAGATACTTGATAAGTGTTTTGAGATATAAAGGTGGTAATATTAGAGTGTGCTAGTTGAGTAATTGTGAAATTGAGAAATACTTGTGTTAAAGTTGGCAAGTCCCGTAGCATGCACGTATGGTAAAAGTTGTGTAACAATTTTGACACATAGGTGTTCTTTTATTGCTTTCCTTATGAGTGGCGGTCGGGGACGAGCGATGGTCTTTTCCTACCAATCTATCCATCTAGGGGCATGCGTAGTAGTACTTTGCTTCGAGGGCTAATAAACTTTTGCAATAAGTATATGAGTTCTTTATGACTAATGTGAGTCCATGGATTATACGCACTCTCAACCTTCCACAATTTTCTAGCCTCTACGGTACCGTGCATTGCCCTTTTTCACCTTGAGAGTTGGTGCAAACTTCGCTGGTGCATCCAAACCCCGTGATATGGTACGCTCTATCACACATAAGCCTCCTTATATCTTCCTCAAAACAGCCACCATACCTACCTATCATGGCATTTCCATAGCCATTCCGAGATATATTGCCATGCAACTTTCCACCGTTCCGTTTATTATGACACGCTTCATCATTGTCATATTGCTTTGCATGATCATGTAGTTGACATCGTATTTTGTGGCAAAGCCACTCTTCATAATTTTTTCATACATGTCACTCTTGATTCATCGCATATCCCGGTACACCGCCGGAGGCATTCACATAGAGTCATATTTTGTTCTAAGTATTGAGTTGTAATTGTTGAGTTGTAAATAATAAAAGTGTGATGATCATCATTATTAGAGCATTGTCCCATGTGAGGAAAGGATGATGGAGACTATGATTCCCCCACAAGTCGGGATGAGATTCCGGACTAAATAAATAAATAAATAAAAAGAGGCCAAAGAAAAAAAAGGATAAGGCCCAAAAAAATTGAGAGAAAAAGAGAGAAGGGACAATGTTACTATCCTTTTTCCACACTTGTGCTTCAAAATAGCACCGTGATCTTCATGATAGAGAGTCTCCTATGTTGTCACTTTCATATACTAGTGGGAATTTTTCATTATAGAACTTGGCTTGTATATTCCAATGATGGGCTTCCTCAAAATGCCCTAGGTCTTCGTGAGCAAGCAAGTTGGATGACACCCACTTAGTTTCTTTTGTTGAGCTTTCATATATTTATAGCTCTAGTGCATCCGTTGCATGGCAATCCCTACTCCTCTCATTGACATCAGTTGATGGGCATCTCCATAGCCTATTGATTAGCCGCGTCAATGTGAGACTTTCTACCTTTTTTGTCTTCTCTCATAACCCCCATCATTATACTTTACTCCACCCATAGTGCTATATACATGGCTTGCGCTCATATATTGCGTAAGAGTTGAAAAGGCTGAAGCGCGTTAAAAGTATGTACCAATTGCTCGGCTTGTCATCGGGGTTATGCATGATGAGAACGTTTGTATGACAATATTGAAACATAGCCTAACTATATGATTTTGTAGGGATAAGCTTTCTTTGGCTATGTTATTTTGATAAGACATAATTGCTTGGTTAGCATGTTTGAAGTATTATTGTTTTTATGTCAACATTAAACTTTTATCTTGAATCTTTCGGATCTAAATATTCATGCCACAATAAAAAGATTTACATTGAGAATTATGCTAAGAAGCATTCCACATCAAAAATTCTGTTTTTATCATTTGCCTACTCGAGGACGAGCAGGAATTAAGCTCGGGGATGCTTGATACGTCTCCAACGTATCTATAATTTTTTATTGTTCCATGCTATTATATATTCTGTTTTGGATGTTTAATGGGCTTATTTATACACTTCTATATTATTTTGGGGACTAACCTATTAACCGGAGGCCCAGCCCAAATTGCTGTTTTTTTGCCTATTTCAGTGTTCCGCAGAAAAAGAATATCAAACGGAGTCCAAACGGAATGAAACCTTCGGGAACGTGATTTTTTGGAACAAACGTGATCCAGAGGACTTGGAGTGGACGTCAAGCAATAGAAGAGGAGGCCACGAGGTAGGGGCGCGCCTACCCCCCAGGCGCGCCCTCCACCCTCGCGGGCCCCTCGTGGCTCCACCGACCTACTTCTTCCTCCTATATATACCTACGTACCCCCAAACCATTAGAAGCGACCACGGAAACCTAATTCCACCGCCACAACCTTCTGTACCCATGAGATCTCATCTTGGGGCCTTTTCCGGCGTCCTGCCGGAGGGGGCATTGATCACGGAGGGCTTCTACATCAACACCATAGCCTCTCCGATGATGTGTGAGTAGTTTACCTCAGACCTTCGGGTCCATAGTTATTAGCTAGATGGCTTCTTCTCTCTCTTTGGATCTCAATACAAAGTTCTCCTTGATTCTCTTGGAGATCTATTCGATGTAATCTTCTTTTGCGGTGTGTTTGTCAAGATCCGATGAATTATGGGTTTATGATCAATATTATCTATGAACAATATTTTAATCTTCTCTGAATTGTTTTATGTATGATTGGTTATCTTTGCAAGTCTCTTCAAATTATCAGTTTGGTTTGGCCTACTAGATTGATCTTTCTTGCAATGGGAGAAGTGCTTAGCTTTGGGTTCAATCTTGCGGTGTCCTTTCCAAGTGACAGCAGGGGCAACAAGGCACGTATTGTATTGTTGCCATCGAGGATAAAAAGATGGGGTTTATATCATATTGCATGAGTTTATCCCTCTACATCATGTCATCTTGCTTAAAGCGTTACTCTGTTCTTATGAACTTAATACTCTAGATGCATGCTGGATAGCGGTCGATGTGTGGAGTAATAGTAGTAGATGCAGAATCGTTTCGCTCTACTTGTCACGGACGTGATGCCTATATACATGATCATACCTAGATATTCTCATAACTATGCTCAATTCTATCAATTACTCGACAGTAATTTGTTCACCCACCGTAATACCTATGCTATCTTGAGAGAAGCCACTAGTGAAACCTATGGCCCCCGGGTCTATTTTCCATCATATTAATCTCCCGTTATTTCCATTACTGTTTACTTGCTTTTTTTACTTTCACTCTTTATCATAAAAAGACCAAAAATATTATCTTATCATCTCTATCAGATCTCACTCTCGTAAGTGACCGTGAAGGGACTTACAACCCCTTTATCGCGTTGGTTGCGAGGTTCTTATTTGTTTGTGTAGGTGCAAGGGACTTGAGCGTGACCTCCTACTGGATTGATACCTTGGTTCTTAAAAACTGAGGGAAATACTTACGCTACTTTACTGCGTCACCCTTTCCTCTTCAAGGGAAAACCAACGCAGTGCTCAAGAGGTAGCACCGAGGAGTGAAGCGCCTTTGGTAAGTGGAATTTGGTAAGGAAAAATTTATATAGTGTGCTGAAATTTACCATCACTTGATACTATGGAAAGTAATCCTTTGAGGGGTTTGTTCGGGGTATCTTCACCCCGACCAGTAGAGCAAAGAGTTGCTCCTCAACCTACTGAACCTACTGAAAATGTTTACTTTGAAATTCCTTCGGTATGATAGAGAAACTGCTAGCTAATCCTTTTACAGGAGATGGAACATTGCATCCCGATTTGCACCTAATATATGTGGATGAAGTTTGTGGATTATTTAAGCTTGCAGGTATGCCCGAGGATGTTATCAAGAAGAAGGTCTTCCCTTTATCTTTGAAGGGAAAGGCATTGACATGGTTTAGGCTATGTGATGATATGCGATCATGGAACTACAACCGATTGAAATTGGAATTTCATTAGAAGTTTTATCCTATGCATCTTGTTCATCATGATCGTAATTATATATATAATTTTGTGCCTCGCGAAGGTGAAAGCATCGCTCGTCAATGTTATATTCATGCCCCAATCATGAGCTCTCAAGAGAAATTATTATTCAAAATTTTTATGCTCAGCTTTCTCTCAATAATCGCTCCATGCTCGTTACTTCTTGTACTGGCTCTTTTATGATGAAGACTATTGAATTCAGATGAGATTTATTGGAAAGAATTAAACGCAACTCTGAAGATTGGGATCTCGACGAAGGTAAGGAGTCAGGTATAACACCTAAGTTTGATTGTGTTAAATCTTTTATGGATACCGATGTTTTCCATGAATTTAGCACTAAATATGGACTTGACTCTGAGATAGTAGCTTCTTTCTGTGAATCATTTGCTACTCATGTTGATCTCCCTAAGGAGAAGTGTTTTAAATATCATCCTCCCATTGAAGTAAAAGTAGATGAACCTATTAAAGTTGAAGAAAGGACTATCACTTATAATGTTGATCCTATTGTTCCTACTGCTTATATTGAGAAACCACCTTTCCCTGTTAGAATAAAGGATCATGCTAAAGCTTCAACTGTGGTTCTTAAGAGTAATACTAGAACACCTACACCCCCTGAGCAAATTAGAGTTGAACCTAGTATTGCTATGGTTAAAGATCTCTTGACCGATAATATTGATGGGCATGTTATTTACTTCTGTGATGAAGCTGCTAGAATTGCTAGACCCGATACTAAGGGTAAACATAGACCTGTTGTTGGCATGCCTGTTGTTTCTGTTAAAATAGGAGATCATTGTTATCATGGCTTATGTGATATGGGTGCTAGTGCAAGTGCAATACCTCATTCCTTATACAAAGAAATTATGCATGATATTGCACCTGCTGAGATAGAAGAAATTGATGTTACAATTAAGCTTGCCAATAGAGATACTATTTCACCAGTTGGGATTGTTAGAGATGTTGAAGTCTTGTGTGGGAAAGTTAAATATCCTACTGATTTTCTTGTTCTTGGTTCCCCACAAGATGACTTTTGTCCCATTATATTTGGTAGGCCCTTCTTGAATACTATTAATGCTAAGATAGACCACGAAAAGGATATTGTTACTGTTGGTTTAGGGGATATGTCTCATGATTTTAATTTTGGTAAATTTCATAGACAACCCCATGATAAAGAGTTGCCTAGTAAAGATGAAATTATTGGTCTTGCTTCTATTGTCGTGCCTCCTAATGATCCTTTAGAACAATATTTGTTAGACCATGAAAATGATATGTTTATGAATGAAAGAAGGGAAATGGATGAATTATTCTTTAAACAGGGACCTATTTTGAAACACAATTTGCCTGTTGAAATTCTAGGGGATCCTCCTCCACCCAAGGGTGATCCAGTGTTTGAGCTTAAACCATTACTTGATACTCTTAAATATGATGAAAAGAAGATATATCCTGTTATTATTAGTGCTAACCTTTCAGAGCAAGAAGAAGAGAAATTATTGAAAACTCCGAAGAAGCACCGTGCTGCTATTGGATATACTCTTGATGATCTTAAGGGCATTAGTCCCACTCTATGCCAGCACAAAATAAAATTAGAGAAGGACGCTAAACCGGTTGTTGATTACCAACGACGGTTAAATCCTAAGATGAAAGAAGTGGTAAGAAAAGAAATACTAAAGCTTCTGAAGGTAGGTATAATTTATCCCGTTGCTGATAGTCAGTGGGTAAGTCCTGTCCATTGTGTCCCTAAGAAGGGAGGTATTAATGTAGTTCCTAATGATAAAGATGAATTGATCCCACAAAGAATTGTTACAGGTTATAGAATGGTAATTGATTTCCACAAACTAAATAAAGCTACTAAAAAGGATCATTACCCTTTACCTTTTATTGATCAAATGCTAGAAAGATTATCCAAACATACACATTTTTGCTTTCTAGACGGTTATTCTGGTTTCTCTCAAATACCTGTGTCAAAAGAGGATCAAGAAAAGACCACTTTTACTTGCCCTTTCGGTACCTTTGCTTATAGACGTATGCCTTTTGGTTTATGCAATGCACCTGCTACCTTTCAAAGATGTATGATTGCTATATTCTCTGACTTTTGTGAAAAGATTGTTGAGGTTTTCATGGATGATTTCTCCGTTTATGGAACTTATTTTGATGATTGCTTAAGCAACCTTGATCGAGTTTTGCAGAGATGTGAAGAAACTAATCTTGTCTTGAATTGGGACAAGTGCCACTTTATGGTTAATGAAGGTATTGTCTTGGGACATAAAATTTCTAAAAGAGGTATTGAAGTTGATAAAGCTAAAGTTGATGCTATTGAAAAGATGCCGTGTCCTAAGGACATTAAAGGTATAAGAAGTTTCCTTGGTCATGCCAGTTTTTATAGGAGGTTCATTAAAGACTTCTCAAAAATTTCTAGGCCTCTGACTAATCTCTTACAAAAAGATGTTCCTTTTTGTCTTTGATGATGATTGTGTTGAAGCATTTGAAATACTTAAGAAAGCTTTGATTTCTGCACCTATTGTCCAGCCACCTGATTGGAATTTACCCTTTTAAATTATGTGTGATGCTAGTGATTATGCTGTAGGTGCTGTTCTAGGACAAAGAGTTGATAAGAAATTAAATGTTATTCAATATGCTAGTAAAACTCTAGACAGTGCCCAGAGAAATTATGCTACTACTGAAAAAGAATTTTTAGCAGTTGTATTTGCTTGTGATAAGTTCAGACCTTATATTGTTGATTCTAAAGTAACTGGTCACACTGATCATGCTGCTATTAAATATCTTATGGAAAAGAAAGATGCTAAACCTAGACTTATTAGATGGGTTCTCTTGCTACAAGAATTTGATTTTCATATTATTGATAGAAAGGGAGCTGAGAACCCCGTTGCAGACAACTTATCTAGGTTAGAGAATGTTCTTGATGACCCACTACATATTGATGATAGCTTTCCCGATGAACAATTAGCTGTCATAAATGCTTCTCATACTGCTCCATGGTATGCTGATTATGCTAATTACATTGTTGCTAAATTTATACCACCTAGTTTCACAAACCAGCAAAAGAAAAAGTTTTTCTATGATTTAAGACATTACTTCTGGGATGACCCACACCTTTATAAAGAAGGAGTAGATGGTGTTATTAGACATTGTGTACCTGAGCATGAACAGGAACATATCCTACGCAAGTGTCACTCCGAGGCTCATGGAGGACACCACGCTGGAGATAGAACTGCACATAAGGTATTGCAATCCGGTTTTTATTGGCCTACTCTCTTCAAAGATGCCTGTAAGTTTGTCTTGTCTTGTGATGAATGTCAAAGAATTGGTAATATTAGTAGACGTCAAGAAATGCCTATGAACTATTCACTTGTTATTGAACCATTTGATGTTTGGGGCTTTGATTATATGGGACCGTTTCCTTCCTCTAATGGGTATACACATATTTTAGTTGCTGTTGATTACGTTACTAAGTGGGTAGAAGCTATTCCAACTAGTAGTGCTGATCATAACACCTCTATTAAGATGCTTAAAGAAGTTATTTTTTCCGAGGTTTGGAGTCCCTAGATACTTAATGACTGATGGTGGTTCACATTTTATTCATGGTGCTTCTCGTAAAATGCTTGCTAAGTATGACGTTAATCATAGAATTGCATCTCCATACCACCCACAGTCTAGTGGTCAAGTAGAATTGAGTAATAGAGAGATCAAATTAATTTTGCAAAAGACTGTTAATAGATCTCGAAAGAATTGGTCCAAGAAACTTGATGATGCATTATGGGCCTATAGAACTGCATATAAAAATCCTATGGGTATGTCTCCGTATAAAATGGTTTATGGAAAAGCATGTCACTTACCTCTCGAACTAGAAAATAAGGCATATTGGGCCATTAAAGAGCTCAATTATGATTTCAAACTTGCTGGTGAGAAGAGACTATTTGACATTAGCTCACTTGATGAGTGGAGAACCCAGGCCTATGAGAATGCCAAACTGTTTAAAGAAAAAGTTAAAAGATGGCATGACAAAAAGATACAAAAGCGTGAGTTTAATGTAGGTGATTATGTTCTGCTATACAACTCTCGTTTAAGATTTTTTGCAGGAAAACTTCTCTCTAAATGGGAAAGCCCTTACGTTATCGAGGAGGTCTATCGTTCCGGTGCCATAAAAATCAACAACTTCGAAGGCACAAATCTGAAGGTGGTGAACGGTCAAAGAATCAAACAATATATCTCAGGTAATCCCATAAATGTTGAAACTAATGTTATTGAGACCGTAACCCCGGAGGAATACATAAGGGACACTTTCGAGAACGTTTCAGACTGCGAAAAGGAATAGGTATGTGGTACGGTAAGTAAACCGACTCCAAAACAGTACTAATAGCAATTTTTCTCCATTTTGGAATATTTAAGAAAATAAGAAGTAGTCCGGGAAGGACACGAGGCATCCACGAGGGTGGAGGGCGCGCCCCTGCCTCGTGGGCACCTCATGTGCTCTCCGGACTCCGTTTTCTTGCACGATACTTCTTTTGGTCAGTAAAAATTCACTATATAATCTCCCGAAGGTTTTGACCACCGAACCACGCAAATATCCTCTGTTTTTGTTTTGAGTTGTTTCTACCGCAGATTAGAGCAAGATGTCTTCTCAAGAGTCAGTCGGGGAGAGTCAGGTGTCTCATCCGACACCGGGACCAGGAGCAAACAGTGATGCTGACCACTTTGGGCCATCAACGGAGGAAGAGATGGAGGCCGACTTGAAAAGGATAGATGCCATGGAGGAGGATCAAGAAGTTACTTCTCATTTCCGAGCCGGATTCACGATAGGGGAACTACAGAGCTCAACTATTCCAAACTCGGTCATCCCCTCCAATGTTATATTTCTTTCTTATGAAAATAAGAGGGTTACTTGTTCTCTCACAGCTATGCAACATCCATGGGTGAAAGGAGCGTTAGCCGTCACGGTCAAGCTCCGTAAGGAAATAATGGACCTCAAGCAGCAAGTCAATAAGCTCGAGGAAGAGAATCGTATCCTGAGGGGCATCATCGCCAAGAATATCACATCACCACCTCCGAAGAAAGAGACATAAATACATGGGTATGGGCACTCCCCTTGGCAACTGCCAAGCTTGGGGGAGGTGCCCCGGTATTGTATCACCATCAAACTTCTATCTTTACCCTTTTTCTTAGTTCGATCCTTTTGGTAATATCTTGATCTAGTAGAATAAAGTTTTAGTATGATCTAGTTTTGAGTTTTGCTTTATGATCCTTCTATGTAATCGAGTCCGTGAGCTATATATAATAAAGATTAGTCTTGAGTTGAGGGTTTGGTTATCTTGCTATGATCATGAGGGAATAATAGTAAAGGAAAGAATAAAAAGAAATAAGCAGATCATATTGATCTAATGGAGAGTAATGACTTCACATATAAAGAGTATGATGAATAAAGGTTGTTGAGAGTTGACAAACATAGTTTTGGTCATTGTTGCAATATAGGAAGTAATAAAGAAAGAGAGGTTTTCACATATAAATATACTATCTTGGACATCTTTTATGATTGTGAGCACTCATTAAAATATGACATGCTAAAAAGTTGATGTTGGACAAGGAAGACAACGTAATGGGTTATGTTTTCTTATATCCGAGATAAAGTATATTGTCATGGATCATCCAACATGTTGAGCTTGCCTTTCCCCCTCATGCTAGCCAAATTCTTTGCACCAAGTAGAGATACTACTTGTGCTTCCGAATATCCTTAAACCCAGTTTTGCCATGAGTGTCCACCATACCTACCTATGGATTGAGTAAGATCCTTCAAGTAAGTTGTCGTTGTTGCATGCAATAAAAATTTCTCTCTAAATATGTATGATTTATTAGTGTGGAGAAAACAAGCTTTATACGATCTTGTGATATGGAAGAAATAAAAGCGACGGACTGCATAATAAAGGTCCCTATCACAAGTGGCAATATAAAGTGACGTTCTTTCGCATTAAGATTTTGTGCATCCAACTATAAAAGCACATGACAACCTCTGCTTCCCTCTGCGAAGGGCTTATCTTTTATTCTTGTCTTATGTCTTATGCAAGAGTCGCGGTGATCTTCACCTTTCCTTTTTACACTTTATCCTTTGGCAAGCACATTGTGTTGGAAAGATCCTGATATATATATATATATATATATATATATATATATATATATATATATATATATCCAATTGGATGTAAGTTATCATGAACTATTATTGTTGACGTTACCCTTGAGGTAAAAGGTTGGGAGGCAACTTTATAAGCCCCCGTCTTTCTGTGTGTCCGATTAAAACTCCATACCCATAAGTATTGCGTGAGTGTTAGCAATCATGAAAAAGTAAATGATAGTTGAGTATGCGGACTTGCTGAAAAGCTCTTATATTGACTCTTTCCGATGTTATGATAAATTGCAATTGCTTCAATGACTGAGATTATAGTTTGTTGGTTCTCAATGAATTTCTGATTCATACTTGACATTGTGAATAGATTGTTACTTTAGCATAAGAAATCATATGACAATATATATATATATATATATATATATATATATATATGTTGCTGTTATAAGAATGATCATGATGCCCTCATGTTCGTATTTTATTTTATCGACACCTCTATCTCTAAACATGTGGACATGTTTTTCGTTATGGGCTTCCGCTTGAGGACAAGCGAGGTCTAAGCTTGGGGAGTTGATACGTCCATTTTGCATCATGCTTTTATATCGATATTTATTGCATTATGGGTTGTTATTACACATTATGTCACAATACTTATGCCTATTCTCTCTTATTTTACAAGGTTTGCACGAAGAGGGAGAATGCCGACAGCTGAAATTCTGGGCTGGAAAAGGAGCAAATATTAGAGACCTATTCTGCACAACTCCAAAAGTCCTGAAACTCCACGAAAGTCAGTTTTGGAATATATTAAAAATATTGGGAAAAGAAAGCACTAGAGGGGGCCACCCACCGTCCACGAGGGTGGGGGGCATGCCCTACCCCCTGGGCGCGCCCCCTGCCTCGTGGGCCCCCTAGTAGGCCTCCAGTGCCCATCTTTGGCTATATGAAGTCTTTCGCCCTGGAAAAAAAATCAGAAGGAAGCTTTCGGGAAGAAGCGCCGCCGTCTCGAGGCGGAACCTGGCGAAACAAATCTAGGGCTCCGGCGGAGCTGTTCTGCCGGGGAAACATCCCTCTGGGAGGGGGAAATCATCACCATCGTCATCACCATCGATCCTCTCATCGGGAGGGGGTCAATCTCCATTAACATCTTCACCAGCACCATCTCCTCTCAAACCCTAGTTCATCTCTTGTATCCAATCTTTGTTCCAAAACCTCAGATTGGTACCTGTGGGTTGCTAGTAGTGTTGATTACTCCTTGTAGTTGATGCTAGTTGGTTTATTTGGTGGAAGATCATATGTTCAGATCCTTTATGCATATTAATACCCCTCTGATTATGAACATGAATATGATTTGTGAGTAGTTACGTTTGTTCCTAAGGACATGGGAGAAGTCTTGCTATAAGTAGTCATGTGAATTTGGTATTCATTCGATATTTCGATGAGATGTATGTTGTCTCTCCTCTAGTGGTGTTATGTGAACGTCAACTACATGACATTTCACCATTATTTGGGCCTAGAGGAAGGCATTGGGAAGTAATAAGTAGATGATGGGTTGCTAGAGTGACAGAAGCTTAAACCCTAGTTTATGTGTTGCTTCGTAAGGGGCTCATTTGGATCCGTATGTTTCATGCTAAGGTTAGGTTTACCTTAATACTTCTTTTGTAGTTGCGGATGCTTGCAATAGGGGTTAATCATAAGTGGGATGCTTGCCCAAGGAAGGGCAGTACCCAAGCACCGGTCTACCCACATATCAAATTATCAAAGTAGCGAATGTGAATCATATGAGCGTGATGAAAACTAGCTTGACGATAATTCCCATGTGTCCTCGGGAGCGTTTTCCTTTATATAAGAGTTTGCCCAGGCTTGTCCTTTGCTACAAAAAGGATTGGGCCATCTTGCTGCATCTTATTTGCTTTTATTACTTGTTACCCGTTACAATTTACCTTATCACAAAACTATCTGTTACCGATAATTTCAGTGCTTGTAGAGAATACCTTACTGAAAACTGCTTGTCATTTCCTTCTGCTCCTCGTTGGGTTCGACACTCTTACTCATTGAAAGGACTACGATAGATCCCCTATACTTGTGGGTCATCACACATCATTCTCCTAATGATGTGATCCCATTCATCAAATGACAACACATGTCTATGATCAGGAAACTTAACCATCTTTGATTAACGAGCTAGTCTAATAAAGGCATACTAGGAACACTTTGTTTTGTGTATGTATTCACACATGTATCAAGTTTCCTGTTAATACAATTCTAGCATGAATAATAAACATTTATCATGATATAAGCAAATAAATAATAACTTTATTATTGCCTCTAGGACATATTTCCTTCAGTAATAATGCGCCGAGAACCAAGGTTGGGTTTTTCCTACCGCTAGAGGTGAGTGAGTAAAATAGGGGTTGAGACCCAATCTCGCGTCATACCGCGCTAGTGGACTTTGGTCTCCCACCATCTCCATGTCGATTCCCCCTGCACCGACGCGTACCACGCTCCCCATTTTGCGCTCGACCTAATCTGGCTCGCTGGAAACTAACGATTCAAGCGTTCCTAGCGAGCTAGGCTCTTGACTGCTTTAAGTTTCGTGTGCATGTGGATCAGCACCGTGTGTACACAACCAATGAGTTTTTCTTAAATTCAGTGGCCTATTTGGGGCTGGGGGAGGGGTTGCAGCCTGTTCAAGAATTCATCTGATTAATCAATTAACATGACAATTGATCGCTACTTGTAGGGTGGTCGAATTGAATAGTACCTATTCGTTGTGTTAACTTGTCAGGCTGATTAATAGGTCTGGCAGGCCAATTAATTGGTTGTGAGGCCGATTAATCGCCGCTGGCCCATTAACTTGTGGGCAAACAAATTCCGAAATTTTGTCCCGTAACCCCTCTCGTCCTACTCTCGCTCCTCAATAGCTATGGTTCGACCAAACAGTAGCATATTTTGGTATATTACATAGCTGAGAGCACGAGAGTATGATATAATACATAAAAAATTATATATATATATATATATTAATAGTTTCCTATTTAATCTACCGATTAATCCTATTAATAGGTCGATTCACCGATTAGTCGCTACTCCCAAGCCGACCGAGCAGCTACCCGATATCGATTTCCTAAACAATGACTGCAGGTGACCAAACATGCCCCTAATCACTGAAACGCAGCTCCTTGAATTCCTCCCAAACTCTCGTCCTTCAAAACCTTTCCCTTTGTTAAAGAGACGTCATGCTTGACGCTGGTGAGCGTTTATTAGTAGATGAGCATTCACGTAGAGTATATGCGTAATGGGCCTCCACCCCACTCAGGCAATCCATGACATGTTCTATTGAGCAATTTTCTTTTGTTTGATTTTCAACCGTTTTCTTCCCAAACCCCGGTTGTTGGAACTTTTTTAGGGCTTTATAATTACATATGAACCTATTAAAATAAAAAGTAAAATATTTTAAAAGTTCATCATTTATTAAAATATATATCCAATACCTGTTTAAAAAAGTTTATTCCGTATTTAAAAACAAGGTCGTCATATAATACAAAAAAGTTCACCTTGTATTATAAAAATGTTAATCATATAATAAAAAATGTTCGATATGTACTAAAAAATGTTCAACATATATTACAAAATGTCACAATATATTTAAAAGTTATCCAGTTTGTATTTGAAAAATATTCACCATATATAAAAAAATGTTCAATTTGTATTTAAAAGATATTCATCATATATTACAAAAAAAATTGTAGTACAGAAACTATAAAAAATAAAAGTGAAAAAAATGCAAAACCGGAAGAAACAACAAGAGAAATTATACCATACCGAAAAAGAAAAAATCATAAGAAAAAACCACAAAAGGAAAAACGACAAAAAACCGTATCGAGTAGGTAGAATCCAGAACTAGGCTGGCCTACCTCACCCTACGCGCGTGCGTAGTAGCCTTAGCCTCAGGCAGCAAATATGATCCACCATTGTTAAAAGGGAGAGCTTCTACGGGACGCACGTGGGCATCAAAATAGGGGAGCCTCCCCTTGAAGCCGAGGCAAATGGGCCGGCCCACTCTACCTATGAGCAGTTTTCATTTTTTCCTTTGGTTCCTTTGCCAGTTTAAAAAAATCTTGTTTATTAGGAGCTAGACAGTTGAAAATATATTATAACATAACTACTATATTTTGAAAATTAATCAACATGTGATTTAAAAATGTTCACAGTATATAAACAAGATATTCACTGTGTACTACAAAATAGTCATTGTATAATTCAAAGCATTCATTGTAGATTGGAAAATGTTTATGTATATTACAAAAATATTCATCATATATTTAAAATATGTAATGTGCATTTAAAAACATCATTTTACACTAAAACAAGTTCATTTTATATTTTAAAAAATGCTCACCGTATATCACAAAACTAAATAAACTATGTGAACAAAAGCAAAAGAAAAACTAAATCATAAAAGAGAAAACAACAAAAATGAAAAAGGAAATAAAACACAAACAAAAAACCACACAATAAAAAGAATGAATAAATCAACTTCCATATTCTTTTAAGGACAAATCAACTTGCAGATAACGACCAAAAGAAGACACGAACAGGAAAAAACGGAAAGTGACACTAAAAAAAGGAAAGTCGGAAAGTTTTTTTTTAACAGAAAGGTAAACGAAGCAGCGCTGCCGCGATGTGGGCCGGCCCACCTGCGTCAGGATCCGTCCAAAGGGCACATACCCCTAAAAAAAAGGTGATGCCCCGCACATACAGCCGTTGGTGTGACACGAGGCAGCCGCCGGCCCCACCACCTAGACACGTTGCAGATCTCAAGAAAAAAAATAAACCCCAGACACCTCGCAAAGCCCTATATACGGGCAGCGTTTCCCCTATTAGCGCCGCTTCTGTTCCTTTCGGTTTCAGCCCTCCGCCGCCAGCGGCGCTCTCTCCTTCCCCAGCTGCTGATGCTGCTTCGTCTGGCGGTGCTGGGTTTGCGAAGCTCTCCTAGTTCGGGAGGCGGAAGATCCGAGGGAACGCCGCGAGATGGTACGTCTTCTTCTCTCTCTGCTTCGTACTCTGGGCTTCGTCTCTCTCCTCCTGCGGGGTTTCTGGAGGTTTCCTCCCGGTGGAGGCGGCGGGGCCGGGGCCGGGGCCGCAGCGGATTTGGCTGGATCTCCGCCGGCGACATGGCCCTTTTGTAGGAGGGATGGGAGCGATCTGTCTGACGCGTTTGGTTGGGTACAGGTAATGTATTCAGTGTTGTAATGAGAATCTGCTGTATTAGATCGGGAACTATGCGATTGCACGATCTGTTTGGTTCAAGCAAGGTAAGAGGAAGCGGTGGGTTGGGTTGCATCGAAAAAACGAGGGTGCCAGCTGCTCACGACGGCGGAGGGAAATCGGCCACACTGAGATGACGGCGGCGGGATCTTTGGCGCTGCTGCACACGGCGGGGGATAGATCGCCGGTGCTGCTCCTCACGGTGGGGGAGATCGCCGGCGCTGCTCCTCAGGGCGGCGAAAGGAAACCGGCGCTGCTGCCAATGGCGGTGACGCAAGATCGCGATGCTGCTGCTCACAGCAGAGGGAGATCGCCGGCTGTGTTTTCCATGGACGCCAAGGAAGATCTGGGGCGCTGCTGGTTGTTGCAGCGTGCTCGTGGTGAAAAATAATCAGGATGAGTGGAGAATAGAGAAAGGGGTCCGTTACCGGAGGAGCGGTGTTTTCCCATACCAGTCCGTATGGGCCGTTTTTGGTTTTGAGAAAGCTGTTTCTGATTACAGGGATCTGAAACCGGCCCGACCTAAACAAACACTGGTAACATAATCACAAGCCGATGTAATCGGAAGACAGCGAAAAAATCGCCAACCAAATGCGTCGTGTGTTTAGAGTGGATGAGATTAACTGAGACTGTATTTATTTGGGGGATTTGTGAAGCCAATGCTAATCCGACAATACATCTTTTGGTGAATTTTCTTGTGTAGGATGATGTGTGTGACGAGTGCGGAGATGTTGGCTATAGTCATCTTCTGCTGCGATGCATCAACTGCAACAATGCTGCTAGGCATAGGTATGCTTCTCAATCTTGCTAAATATCTTCTCCTAGTAATCGCCATGCCCGGTGGATTTTACTTCTTACTAAATGCATAGATTTTATTTATTCATGCCACTTTTGGTCCAGGCTAAAGTGGTTGTGTAGTTTGCTATAATTTAGTGGTAGTCATAATTTCGAAATTTGGGGAGAATTAATACCAAATTCTTGGATTAATTTGATCGCGTCCCCCAAAGCTGATGATATTTTGTTCTTTCTCCCTAATTTGGCCATCCTTTGATCTTTCCCCCTATCCATATCTATTACTACCTTTGACTCTCAAAGAAGGGTGTTTTTGCTTTGCTGAGTATATTATACCACTATTAAAAAGCATCTATGTTTTGGAATCCAAATGATTAAGGCCATGCATATTGATTATGATGCTAGTTTTCATAGTTTAGTGGGTGTCATATTTTGGGGAAAGATATACAAAAATCTTGCGATAATTTAGTCTTATCCCCCAACTGATGACACTTTGTTCTTTTTCCCTAATTTGCTTATCCTATGGTTCCTTCCCTAATTTGGTCCTTTGATCTATTGTATCTATATCTGTTATTCGCTTTGTTTCATAATATAAGGTGCATAGTTCAAGGTGCATAAATTTTTGTGAAAGTCAAACATGTATATGTTTGACAAGGATTCTAGAACAAATATCAACATCATTAATACAAAATAAATAAAATATGAAAATACATTTCAGGATGGATCTAAATTTTATATATTTGGTATTATAGATGTTAATACTTTTTTTCTAAAATCTTGGTCAAACATACACATTTGATTGGAAAACCTTATGCACCTTATATCGTGGAACAGGTGGAGTATATTATACCAATACAGAAAGTACCACTATTTTGGAATCCGAACAATCTTAGCCACATGTTTTACAAAAAATCTTGGGGTAATTCCATCAATCAAATCCCCCAAAGCTAATGAGGCTTTGGTTTCTCCTCTAAAGTATTCATGATTTGGCCTTTATCCCTATCTATATCTATGAGAGCACATATATGCATGAATCTTCCACCTCATGTTGACATCGTCACATTAATTATTAAATTTAGGTTTTAGAATGATTTATTTTACAAACCGTTAATCCAATTATAAATCCGTCTTTGTCGTTGAGTTCGTCTTGAGAGCTTCAAAACAAGAACCCATGTTGGCATGTTTGTACGATCTTTTTTGTCACTACAAGTTGCCATATGTATAACATGGTTGTCATATTAGCAATGAACAATTGCCACAATAATATTGTGTGGTTACCATGCAATATTTTACATGTGTTTTCAAGCACTCCAGTGCTATGTAGGACTACAAACTGAGTTTTCAAGTATTCTAGGCAAGTCTTACATGGGTGGGGGAGAATGACATCTAGTAGTGACCTGGTAACTTAGTTGCTATAATTTGGTATAACTAAGAATTAAGTAACGAAGTGACTACAATCTAGGAAGTGATATTAATTTGGCAATTATTTATGGAAGAGAAGTCGCCAAAATATATCAACACGAGATCAATTAGATTAGCGGGTTGGGGATAGAACATTTTTTTTTAAACTAAGGAATCTTTGTTGATGCTTACATACATTGGCTTCTTTTTCGCATAGTAGTACTACTATGACGCCGTTCTGTAGCAATGTCCATATACATTATAATGCATGTATGTGAGAGGAAGAGAGAGGAGTGGTCGCTGCATAGTAGAACTGAAATATGCGATGTTGTGTAGCACTGTCCTATATTATAAAAAAACATCACTATGAGGGAATCCAAATGATCTTAACCTCACATATATTGTTGATCTAACTTAAAGATGGACCTCTACTAATTGTGCATTAGCAGAGCATTAAAACATTAGGCAAGGAGTGCACAACCATTATGCCCCCAATGGTCTCAAACACACCAGTTTGCCTCCTTTGCTGGAGGGCACCGTTTTGAACACTAGCCACACGTATAGTAAGGGTTTATAACTGGTTTCTAGCAAAATTGGTTTTACGAACTTTTTGAATAACCACTTTATAGAAAATCATGTTTTGGTTAGGAAAGTAATAAATTAGCCTATTCCTATTCTCCTGCCATATGTGTGTGATCTTCTCTTCCTCAATTTCTCCAATGTGACCATTGAAGACACTCTCCAAGCTCCCTAGCCCCTAATTCCTTCTCTTTGCTGCTGCTTGCCTTCCCTTAGGCCTACCACTGGTCGTTGAGATCACTTGCCTATCGCCCTAAGGTGGGGCTCAAGAAAAGAGGTGGTTGGGAATACAAAGGCTATGAGAGTTTCAACGGTAACATAAAGTTCACCCGAGCCAAAGGGGGTTCATGCCTTTTATAGGCAACCAGGGGAAAGAGCCATTATGCTTCAAGATTCTCATCTTATAGGGGCGACGAGTTTATAACTAGTTTTTGGCAAAATCGGTTTCATGTTTTTTTAATAACTAGTTTATAGAATATTATATTTTGGTTAGGAAAGTAATAAACTAGCCTATTCCTATTCTCCTGTCATATGTGTGTGACCTTCTCTTCCTCAATTTCTCTAACGTGGCCATTGAAGACACTTTCCAAGCTCTCTAGCCCCTAATTCATTTTCCTCGCTGTTGCTTGCCTCCCCTTGGGCCTATCACTGATCGTCGAGATCGCTTGCCTGTCGCCCTAAGATGCGACTCAAGAACAAGTGGTGGTTGGGAATACAAAGACTATGAGAGTTTCAATGGTATCATAAGGTCCGCCCGAGCCTAAGGGGTCAATGCCTTATACAGGCAACCTAGAGAAAATAGCCATTATGCTTCAAGATTCTCATCTTATAGGGGCGACGGTTTTGTAATCAGATGCACCAAGTTCTCCAAACAATGCTTGAAACAATGACAATGAATGCACACATGATAACTTGCTTCAGGTATCCTAACGTCAAGCATGACACCACACCATGAATCCCCCTTGCATCACCCATAAGGAAGTAAATCCATGGCATTCACGCCTAAGTTGGCAAGTTTTATTAGTTATTAGTTGAAGTTGTTCTAGTATCAAGTACAAAATCACCAAGTCATCCATAACCTTGGACATGGCTATTTGGATAAATTTAATCCTATAGGGATGTAACATTGTACTTAAGACGTGCCTATTGCTCTTGGTGCCTATGCGAGTACGTAGGGTATGTTGGCGGAGTGAGATAAGCCATGAACACTTCCCGCACGCTGTAGAACAAGTCCAACGAGCCAGCCAACTGAGTTGTACCCGAATCGAGAGTCCAACCATAGTTTGAGTCAGACCCGACCATTGTGTGCGTGGTCCAAGATGTCTAGAGCCTTAACCAGGATAATCACTTGGCTCGGCCACATTCCTATATGTATGAAAACATTAGGTGAAAACATCATCCCATGATAAAAATAACATCGCATACTCGTCGTAGACGAAGATGATTCATGCAACTAGCTGTATGCCAAAAGGAAAGCCTGAACTATGGGGCCCTAGACAGGTCTGGGGATTAGGTACTAGGCCGTGAGAGGGCTTGTTCTCTCCCATTGAGAGTTTGGTACGCTCGGTCTTTGATCAAGATAAACAACTACAATGGGAATGGGAATTTAGGAGATCTAAAACATAAAGTTGCCTGTTTGGTCGGAAGGAATGAGAATTTAGAAGGGATTGTTAAGAGTCCAACTCCCACCATTTTATTAACATGCGAGTGGGTGGGAATTGATGTACATAGAACATCTTGTCCCTTCATCATAACTTATGTTGCCATCTCTCGGCTAAGTCCACATGGATTCGCACTAACAAAATGAGGGAATAAACACCCGTCTTAAATTTCCACATGTAATCTCACCCATACTAAACAAGGAATTAGGAATAAAATAGCACTTCCCATGTCTAATCTCATCACAACTCCCTCCTCTAAATTCCCCTCCCCTTCCCAAGATTACCAAACATGTTGTCGGTTCCTAGTGTTAGCTCAGTTGAACAAAACACCATGTGCTCAAACATGGCCTCCAACCGTTGCCTTCGTTACATATGAACATAAGTGTATTCATAGCACAACAACAATGTATCAGAGCCAGGTTCAACTACTGATAAACAATGGTAAGTAGATATAACATGATTCAAGCAACAGTCCTAAGCATGCATACCATGACTGGTAAGAAGGGCTAAACAGGCAAAGAACACAACC
Source organism: Triticum aestivum (assembly GCF_018294505.1). NCBI lineage: Eukaryota > Viridiplantae > Streptophyta > Magnoliopsida > Poales > Poaceae > Triticum > Triticum aestivum. The sequence continues at coordinate 92,524,677 of NC_057805.1, forward strand.
AAGTAACTGCTCATGATAGGACTAGAAAGTAAAGGTAATATATGCCATCTTCAAATCCTATCTTGAAGAAGCCGACAAAGATGCAGTATGTTCCTGAAATGCAATGCATGACATGTCATATGGTTATGCAAGATTATCCTAATGAACAAGAGGCATGTTTAATTGAACTTGGAATGGATCACATGAAGCATTTTCAAAAGACCCCAAATTGGGCATTCATTTAGTGGCACCTACATGAATGCAAGTAAACATTGCCTAGCCATTTTCATCCGTTCAGACTTTTGGTTGCGTTGGCTACTGCATTAAGCTTAACATGGTATCAGAGCCCATGGTTTTGAGTTCAAGTCCTGGCTTTTGCAATTCATCTAAAAATTGTTGTTACCCCCTTTTTTTCACATATACCTCTGAGTATATCCATGTGTTGACTTTCCGCGTCACAAACGAGAGGGAGTGTTGAAGTGTATATGTTTCCTACTTTCCTAGCTCTTTCCATCAATTCGGACTTCTAGTTGTGTTGGCTAGTACATGAAGTGTAACAAGCATGAACATGGTGCGGAGCTGAAAATAATCTAATGCAACACCATCAAGTTATTTGGAGTCGATACACATTAAATATAACATTTTCACTAGTTGCAACAATTAATGAAAGGGTTTATCCGAACATTACATAAGATTATGATGGGGATGCACTAGTCAAATTGCACAAGTTAAACGAAGAAGAATCATTTATATATAAAGCAATTCCTTATCCATATCAATAGGCAGTCATTTAATGTTATTTGAGTTAAATAATAGTTTTATTGTGTTAACATGCATTAGAATGACACATCAAGGTTACATGCAATTTTCTAAATAATTTGATATGCATTTTACGATTTCATGCCACGACAAGCACAAATTGGTAGCCATGGCAGTGATTTGGGCTTACAACAACAATATGCTTGTCTAGTTTCTCGTTAGAGATTTTGGCGCAATTGGTCCCAATTGTGTGTGTGTGTCGTGTTCTACTACAGGGAGTGATCCCGGTCATCGGGGGAGATAATACACTAGGTGCATCTCATACATCACATGCATACGTCAAATCTCGACCATGGAGCAAGTACCTACGCGTTATTTGAGTATGCATGTCATCGCACTCGGCGGTTGCCTCGAAGGTGATACACTTGTAGCGTGCAGGTGATGTAGATTGGGTCTGTGGGTTGTCGTCATTGAACTTGGTGGTGGGTCCGCGGTGGTCATTGGCGATGAGGTACTTGCGGGGAGGTGGTTCTGGTTGTAGACGAATTTGGCGGAGCCTCGTTGGACTCGGTGGCGGTGTCGTTCAGGGGTCGTTCGGTGTTGGAAATAGATTTGATGGTCAGGTCTGGAGTGGCACTGATTCGGAGGCGATGGTGGACGACATGTGTAGCGGGGCCGGTGGGTGAGCGAATCCGGAGGCGGTGGATGTGGGCGATCGGCGGAAGCGGAATTGAGCTCGTTGATGATCCTGGGTAGGGGTTGCCAGAGTCAATGACAAGGCTGGTGGGTCGACAAAGGGCAGAGGTGATTCTACATGTTGGTTGTGGGTTAGCTGCCCCCATAACTTTTGAATAAAACAACCTAAAACATTGTATACTTACTGTTCATTGTGAAGAATTTTTTTCAAAAAATTAGCAATGAGCCCACAGATACATGAGTCTGGCTTCGCCGCTGATAGAGGGCATAGGAAGGCGGTCGAGGTGGTTGTGGTCGAGGAGGATGCCTGATATGCTAGATGAGGTGGCTCGTCGACGAGTTGCAGGGGCTTGCCTGTAGACTGAGAAGGCAGATGGTCGGGCGTTAGGCTAGCGACCGGTGATGGGGAGCCATGGGTGTAAAGATCCACGGCCGGGTGGTTGAGCGATGGAGGTAGCGCAGGTAGGGCTGTGGTGTGGTGAGGCACGACAATCGCCATGGTTGGTGCAGGAGATGTCGGTTGTTGGACTGCAGGGGTCATGGCGCGATCTAGGAGAGGGAGGGGGAACGAAGGGCGCGGCGGTGAATCAGGCTTGAGGTGGGCGTCTGCATCTCCTAGCTGCTAGGGTTTTCACTAGGGTAGGTGGGGGTGGCCGATCGGGCTTATATAAGCTAGATGGGCCTTGTTCCTTAGGGTTAGGTGGTGGGCTAGCTAGGGTTGGTTGGCCAGTTAGTGTTTATATGGGCCGGCCTATTAGTTACTGGCTGCGGTGTTGTGCAGCTATATTGCGCCCTTGGCGCATGTGGTTGAATTGCGACATAGTAGCAGTTTCTCTCCTTAAATATTTCATTTAAAATAATTACTCACTATTTATAATTTGTTGGGAACTCCAAAATTTATGAAATTTTTGTGGGGTCTATTTGTACTATAACAAAGCCTCACAAAAAATCATAATTTTTTGGGTCATTTTATATTTTTATAGGAAAATAACCTCAATTAATTATGCTTAGGGTTTTAAGCCAGACTAGGTATGTGCTCATGTGTTGCCACGGGGGTCAAATATTTTTTAACACAATAAGAATACCGTACGGGACATATTCAAAGCAAATATACAAAGTAAGATTATGTTTTGGTTATAAAGTATAGATTTTCCAGCTATTTCTTAAACTGATAAAATAAGAGTTTGATTGATGTTGTATTTATTTGCTTGTATGGCCGTGAATTTATTGCTATACTATAAGAAGGGGATGAAAATCCAGAAAAAATGGTGGAGGGTGGAAGGTTGGATGAAGGGATGATGGGGAAAAAAGTGAAAGATGAATCCTTAGCATTCTAGTAGATTAGCCCGTGACTACACGTCTCTTAGTACATGATGCGCTAAAATCTTAGCAAGATTTTGTATGCAATCGCCATAATTTACCTGCCATCTTATTGTTAATAAACACATGGGACAATGTTAATAAAACATGGGACAATTGATTCCATTTTACGGAAAATCAATGTGAGAAAAAGCAGAGATGGGAGGAAAAAATTAAAGAGGTGAAGGGAAGAGCGGGGATAAGGAGGTTAGACGAAGGAGAGGTGAAATGGGAACCTTATGTTCTTTTTAAGTAGTATATATAATAAATAGAGATCCATTTTAAATCCTTTTTAAACCTTAAAATTCCAGGAGGGCCCACATAATGAATATGAGGTTTTTGCCAAATATTGTAGGTTTCAGGAAGGGCATTTTGGACAATTGGCACAATTTAGGGTTTTAGCCCTTTAAGAAAAAATGGAGTGTTGAATTACTCAATCCCATATCAAAATTAAATAAATACTCCTTCCTTTCGGAATTACTTGTAAAATGGATGTATCTAGATGTATCTTAGTTTTAGATACATCCATTTTTTTTTCATTTCTGCGACAAGTAATTCGGGACGGACGGAGGGAGTATAATGCTGATGAGATGATCATGATGCACAATCAATTTCTAAGGAAATGTTGGTCTGGGGCTATTACACCGTCTCTAAACAAACCGACACATAGGGTAACCCTCAACGGTTGGGTTCCGTAACTCCCGACACATAAGCGAATTGCTTGGCACCTATTTCCAATCTAGTAGTACCGCTCGTGAAGCGCTACGGGGTCGCTGAGAGTCACTAGCTGTGTTTTGAGATATTTCAAAGGCTCTGTTGTGTTGTGTAAGTGGTTTGGCTCTATAGTGGATGGAACTTACTATGAGATGATGACTAACCAATCATCATTATAGCGACTTCTACAACAACATTTTACATTGCCATGTACTCTCTAAATCCAATCACATTGAGGGGCCTAGATATCTATGCCTTTGTAAAGAGAGGGCAAATCCCTTCTTGACATGTGGTTGTCTCTATTAACATCTTGAATAATCCAAGCTATATCTTTAACTTAACATGGTTTGTTGTTTTGTAGATATTGTTTGGATGTGATAAACTTCGATTCAGCAGTGGAGTGGTCATGTAGTGATTGTATCCCAAGACACATTGAAGCCATTAAGTCGCAAGGAGACGCAAATTGTCAAAGGCAACTAAGGAACACCCAGTTGGATTGCTCTGTAGTCAATGAACCAAATGTGGAGCAAGAGAAGGTAACGAAGGCACGAGGACTTCGTAGAAATAGACCATGCCGAGAAAGAGAAGCTAGTATTGAACATGTCCCGGGTGGAGACACATCGAATCGGGGACGATGTGTTGAAGAGACATTAGATTCTTGTGAAATCTCTGTCCGGGATATACCCAACCTCATTAATTGTAAGAAGGAAGGGGAGGATATAAATGGACACTTAATTTGCACACCGGAGAGTTTAGATGGTTCAAGTAATTTGGCTTTGGATCATGCTTCAAGTATTGAACCCAACAATTTGCAAAAGGCAATTGGTGGTTCTAAACTTGCTTCAGATTCTATGGACTGTCCTGATCTCCCAAATGCAAGGAGTGGCTGCTTTGCTTCATTGAAGTATGTTGAGGGTTTTGTTCCACCAGGAAGAAAGGGCGATATTTTTTCTCTAATGAATGAGGTCGAGGGATCCCGTCCAGTGATTGTGGATAAGTCTTGTTCTACATCGGCAAGTATGGAGCAAGCAGATGGTTTATTGGTAAAGATAGAGAAATCTGAACCTTTGAAGTTGGTTAAAGGATTGGAGGAGACTGTTGTAGCATCAAAGTTTGCACCAAATCATTCAAAGCCGATGCAAGGATCAGATCTGGAGACAGGGAGAGTGGATGTCTTGAATCCTCTAGAGCAGCGTTTGGACTCTTGGGCAATGCCGCTGATGCAATCAGGTCCCTCAAATGAACTAGAAGATGCGGCTATTCAGGAAAACGGTGCTGAAAGAACAATGTGCTTGGTGGAGATGGAAACCGTTGCCTCTGAATTGGAGAACCACAAAGGATCAAATCCCAAAATGGCAAATGAAAGCTTGAGTTGTGGTGAAGGTAACTCAGATGAAGCAAATAGAAGATCAGATGAGCTTTTATCAAGCACCAAATACAATAAGATGCGAAGGCGAATGTGTGTCGCTAGAAAGATAGTTAACTCTTGCAAGGTAAATGGAATTACAGATCCTGAGCCAGCACATGGTAACCGAGATGCAATAAACCTCCAATGTAATGCAGGAAAGACATCTTCTCTTGCCGTCAAAAAGGTGCCTCTTCAGCTGATATTGCAAGAGGAAGGCATTAACAATGAGTTATTGCAAGAGGAAGGCATTAGCAATGAGTTATTGCAAGAGGAAGGCATTAGCAATGAGTTATTGCCTTCCAAGTTTGTTGGTCCATGTGAGTCAACAAAAATCAACCCTAGAAAGCGTAAGCAATCAGAAAATTACGCTCCTGATGGAACAAAATATCAGAAAGCCTGTATTATAAGTGGGAATGAAAATGCCAATGTTGCACGGTCAAAAAGTGGTAGACCAGCACGAACTTGCCAGAACACGCCCAGGAAAGACAATGGTAGCAATGATAAAGTTATTGGGCACTCAAAGATGGGAAAAGATAAGAAAATTGTTAAGTCATGGCTGGCTAACAATGGTATCCGATATTCACGGAAGAGAGGTATGGTTACAGGTGTCTTGCAGCCCTACTCTCTTCGTAGACGTTCTGTGGACAGATCAAGACCTTCACGGAAGAGAGGTATGGTTACCAGTGTCTTGCAGCCCTACTCTCTGCGTAGACGTTCTGTGGACAGATCAAGACCTTCACAGGAGAGCGGTGTTGTTACCAGTGTCTTGCAGCCCTACTCTCTGCGCAGACGTTCTGTGGACAGATCAAGACCTTCACAGGAGAGCGGTGTTGTTACCAGTGTCTTGCAGCCCTACTCTCTGCGTAGGCGTTCTGTGGACAGATCAAGACCTTCACAGGAGAGAGGTATGGTTACCAGCGTCTTGCAGCCCTACTCTCTGCGCAGACGTTCTGTGGACAGACCAAGACCTTCAGAAAACATGGATCTGGCGCTGATGGAAAGCAGCTGCGCATTGAATAATCCAAGCAGCAGTTGTGCAGCGCAAGCATCAGGTTTCTCTTCAAAATCGAAAGAATTACGCGAGCGCGATGAGCCAAAGAAACGAAGAAAACTCATTTTAACTTATGACGAAGAGGAAGATGCCGAGGCCTTACAGGCAGAAGATCTGAATTCCCGGTCTTGTGATGATGATGAACATGTGATGAAGCAAAGAAAATGCATGGAAAATGCTGCAGAGAACCAGAGAAGATCTGTAGTAGAAGGTAAAGAAGCTTTGGGGTCGGGAAATTTGAATCAATATTCGAAGAATCATAAGCAGGTGAAGAAGCAGAGAAGCATAGAGGCAGAGGAAGATGAAAATGCATCTGTAAGAAATCCGAATGCTGGATGTTCAAGGATGCCAGTCATTTCAGAATGTATTGGCGGGCAACCCCTTGATATACCTTATTGGACGTATGTTACATGCCCTTTATTCCATTACCTGCATACTTTTTTTTCTTATGTCGAGTGCTAATATGTTCTCTTTATGTTGATAGTGGAATCATGAAGATCAACAATAACTATATTCCATTGGCTGCACACCTGTCAACCAAAGCAGGCAAGAAGGTGCAGGAACTGTCAAGATCACTGCCACCAATAATGAAAGTGGCCAAGCTTTCTACATCAAAATCATGTCCGCACTTTGAGGCATCGATACCTACAGCTGACAGCATTGGCTTGTATTTCTTTTCGGGTGATATTAGGTTTGTTGAGCCTGTGCATGTTTGTCTGTCTTATTTCTTCTACACATACTAGGGTCTGACATTCTTTGATCCTCTAGGCCAAATAAAGAGCTGGATGAGCTGGTGAAGCATCTCGCTGATAGTGGAAGTGTTCTAGAAGCTGTTGTTGGTTTGAGGAAGCTGTTTCTCTTCCCTTCTGGTGTACTACCAGTGGAACATCAGAGTAAGTCATATGGCAGATTTCATTATTCAAAATTATGATTATCCTGCAAAATATACCATATTACACCTAATCTGCATATGCTACCACTAATGTAGTAAACTGCATTTGGTATAGTAATGTGTAATGCAGTTGTGCATAATTTTTCATATACTGCCTACTTGAACATTGTTTTGTTTGTCATGGTGGAGCACGCATGGTTTATACAAAGCCTTTGCTCCATGTCAATTTTTCTTTTGCAGTAATTTGTCAGTCAGTCATTAGTTTCTATCTTGTTGCAGCGTTCCAAGGGAAACCCTATCTATGGGGAATGTTCAAGCCCAGAAAAGATAAGATCAGAAGATTACCTCCAGTGGAACAAGATTGTACTGCACATGTTTCAAAGGAAGAACATGCCCAAGAACAGCATGCCTTGGACCAGGAAGACAAGGCGCAAAGCGACACCCTGGACCCGGTCGTGCATCCCGAGAATCAACCCTTACTGGATGCAAACCAACTAGGAAAGGAAGCGTTGTCTGGCAATGTCCTGCCCCCTGTTGACGTGGGAGCTCTAGTTTCTGCAAATATCGGCCCAGCTGATCATGGACAGCCCTGCTCAAATCCAGAAGCCCCGCCACTTAAACTCTGTGGTTTTGTTGTCTCACGGACACCAAGATCTGCGCAACTCATCCAGGAGATGCAGAAGGAAGGTGCATTACTGTTCGCTGTGCAGAAGGTGATGACAGAACCTGGCTCAGTGATATAGGACCAGAACATGCCCGTGGCAACCATGCTGTGGTTTCAGAGGAGCATACCTGGAGCTGTTTCCTCTTTAAGGAGCGGCGCGCAGCGGTGGTCACTCTAGGGGTAGAAACAGGCTAGCAGTAGACCTGAGAGTTCTTTAGCTTCAGTGTGGGCTCATTGTGCCTTGCACCTTCTATGTCCGTCTCCGTTTTTCTGCTATAGCTAGCCCCTGTCATGTTGAGGACTGAACTGTGGTGGTGTAGTGGTGTTCGCTCTCTGTATGATGTATTAAGAGCCGACTTAGCTGAGCTTACTTTTCTGTTGTGCAAGTTGTACAAGTTTGAGCCAATTTTGCTGATTGTACTGTAAAAGCATCTCCTCTGTACAATATGATGCGCAAATTATCATCAGTTCATCGGTTCATCTTTTATTGCCATATAATACAATACGACGAGAATGGAGCTATTATCCTGTGCTCCTTGTGGTTCTTGCCACATTGAACTGTTTGAGTAACCTTCTGAAGTAACCACATGAACCGTTGAAAATTCACAATGACAATTGCAGTTCCATTTTATTTGAAGTTGTTGGGACAGGTGCTTTAAGCCAAGCTCAACCAGCAAGATCAACCACATGAAGATTACTCCTACGTGCCAATGTGGACCTGGGTGTGACGATCACCATGGAGAAGGAAAATAGTAAGTTTCAGTTAACCTGGGTGAAGCCTAAAGATGATAAATTCTGACATGATGCACTTTTTTTCTTCTAGTTTTCCACTGTATCCATCACATACACAAAAGGAAGGTATCCACGGTGTGAACATGGTGGAAGCAACGTAAAAAAGAAAGAAACATGGATATAACTGATCAGTTGAAAAATACATGATCAAAACTTTGTAATCATCATTCGATTATATGTATGTTTGGTATATGTGTGGAGTAACAAGGCTTGAGGGTTGAGAAGCATCTAGGAGCTAAGGATGTTCAGGAGTGAAACCCTGCTCTAGATCAACCTCCTGAACAGAGACTCAACGCCGGTCTCAAGGTCGGCCACGCCGCGGTCCAGCGCTTGAAGCTGCGCCGCCTCGCAGACAATCCTCTTCTTCTGGAACCTCTATGAGACCAGAGACCATCTGCTTCCATTGGCAACCCCAATTTGCTTCAGCAGGAGGCGCGGCGCGGATTCAAGCAGAGAGACCGCCATGTCTCTTGCTTCTGCCAGTAGCCTGACCGTCCCGCAGCCTTGGGTGGTAGCCTTGTCGCTTGTGATCTTCTTGAAAGGAGTAAATAGCATAAAACTACTAGTTTACAGGCTATGGTTTCAAAAAACTACCACTTTTTAATTTTTCTCAAAAACCTACCAGTCGCGCGGTCCGCTGTTTCTAAAAACCCAAAATCTTCGTTGTTAAAAAATTAAACAGGTTTATGACAGGTCGGGCCCGCACCTAAACGATCCGTCTATTTGACCGTGTGTTTGACCGTTAACTGACATGTGGGTCCCACATGGCAGTGTCGGTAAACTTTTCAAAAATGCCATCAGGTCCCTGCAAAACTTTTCAAAACGCAATCGGGTCCCTCCCCGTGGCCGTGCGCCAGCAGCTGGCGTGAGGCGGCGGTGGTGCTCGCCGGTCAGTAGGTGGCCGGTGACGTCCTGGTGCTGGCTATACTCCCCGCCACCTGATACATGACGAGGAGCGCACCCGACGACGTCCTGCTGCTGCTGGCTCCACTCCCGGCTTGTCATCGACCTCCCGTGCGAGGAATCGAGCGGAGGAGCCGGTCTTCTTCTCCGACGACGGCCGCCATGCTCTTTCGTGGCTCGGTCTGGTGTGGAGCCCCGACGCTAGGCTTTGACCTCGCACTGGCAACGGCCCCACGACTCTGGCCTTGCCCCGTGCGAGATCAGCCAGAGGAGAGCGGCGGCGCCGTCATCCATGTCCACAGGGAGGCGGCTCGAGGCGCTCGTCCATGGAGCATGGAGAGAAGGAGAGAGGAGGTCTGGAGGTGTGGGTGCCCCCCGGGATGCCACGGCAGATCCCGCCGGACTCGGGCGCGACCACAATAAGTTAACGGTCAAACAAAATGGTCAACTAACGGATTGTTTAGGAGTGGGTCCGATCTGTCATAAATCGGTTTAAAATGTTAGCAACGCGGAATTTGGGTTTTTTGAAACAGCCGACCACCCATTTGGTAGTTATCTGAGAAAAATTTAAAACCGGTAGTTTTTTGGAATCCTAGCCTGTAAAGTAGTAGTTTTATGCTATTTAGAAAGGCTTCTGCGCCTTCTTCGCGAGGCGAATGAAGGACTTGATCTTGATCTGGACAGCAGCGGCATCTCCTCTCTTGAGGGCGAGCTGCAGGTCCTGGATGCTCGCCTTCAGCTCTGCCAGGCTCTCCTGCATGGCATTGCAGAGATCCACCAGGACAAGTGACCTGTCAAGCTCTTCCTCGACCATCTTCCTCTGCAGGGGCAGGGAGAGGGTGGGTACATACGTCTTTCTGCCCCCGCGTCGTCCGTTTTGGGCGGCTCGGGCGGCGACTCGATCCGGTTTTTCCGGTAGCCGCCCCTGCGAGCCCTCCCCTCGCCGCCGCCGGTTGGCGCCGCCGGGCTCGCCCGCGTGGCTGATGGCGGCGGCGGGGTTCCATTCCCGTGGCGGTTTGAGCAGGCGCTTGGCGTAGTGCAGGCGGTGACTGGATGCTGTGAAGGCGGGGGTTGCAGCGGCGATCCACGCGGGGATGGATCCGGCGGAAGCATGGCTGTGGGTGGCCAGATCGGTACCATGCCGCCGCACCCGTGGACGCCATGGACGGGAGCTGTCACCAACGGCGGCGTCAATTCCTCGGATGGAGCACATGAACCGCTCGTCTCTTCCTCGTCATTGAGTGGAGATCCGCCCGCAGTCGTCCAAGCGGCCGTGTCTAGTACTGCTGCGGCACCTCCATTGGGGACAGCCCAGCCGGTGCGTGTACGGAAAACAGAGGTCCAACCTGAGAACTTGCTTTTACCATAGTCGTTGCTCCGAGTTAATTGCACGTTGGTACCACACTTGCGCACCTACTCACAAATCTGTATCATTAGTCATTTTTTTTGCCATGCAGTACCAACTCTAAGCTTAAGTGTTGCAAAACGGTCTGACAGTCGTATAAGCGCGTATTGACCACGTATCTGACCGCTGGGACTCGTGTGTCGGGGGCTGACGTGGCATGCTCTTTTACAAAAACAACCCTTACTTTTTATTTAATCACGCATAAATCCTCTATTTTTTCAAAAAAAGGTCTTGCCACAAGAACCCTTTTTCAAAAATAACCCCACGCGCGCGTCCCGCCCGAATTCGAACCCGCACCGTGCGTTTAGACGAGGACTGCTCCTTTTCGGCTAAACTGCACGCGTAAGTTTATTTATAAGCTGTGAGCCATTGGTTTTTTTTTTCTACAAAGTAGAAAATCGCGCGGCCGTCCGCCCGAATCGATCCCGCCGAGTTCGTTCGCCGTGCGCGCTTGCTGCCTCTGCCACACGCGCCATCCTATGCAACGCCGAGTCATTCAACTAGTGGCAGAGGATGTATAGACGCCGAGTCGTTCAACTAGTGGCTGCCTCAACTAGTACATGTATACTATGCCAAACAAAAAACTAATACGTGTATACATCTTTAAACTCCGAGCCGTTCCGGTTTTTATGTGATACTAAAAAATATTATATGTCCATCGTGTCGTACAATTAAAAAAATGTTCGCCGCATCGTTTAATATGTATATTGAACATTTTTTAATATACAATGATCTTATTTAAATATACGATATCATATTATAAAAACTTAATCGTGTATATATTGAACATTTTATAATATACGATGTCTATATATATGTGTGTGTATGATTTTTATCAATATACACACACTACGTTCGGTCTGAAGAATAAACCTGCTAGTCTCTGCATTGTTTTTGGGTTGAGTTCAAAAATTTTAAAATTACTCTGAAAGGTAAATAAAGTGTTTGTGCATTTAAAAAAATGTTCAGAACATTTTTGGGAAAAGTTGAACGCGTATTTAAAAATTGTAGTATTTTATAAAATGTTCAGCATGCATTATATACTATAAAATGTTCAGCTTGGGTATTCTTCAGACATTGTATACTATAAAATGTTCAACATATATACGATGAACTTTTTAATATATTATGCAATGAACATATTTTCAATTATACGACGCGACAAATATTTTTTTAATGTCATATATTATATTTTTAGTATCGTATAAAAATCGGAACGGCTAGGAGTGTAAGGCGTATACGCGTACTAGTTGACGCGTAGGATGCGCAAGCAAGCGCTGCAAACGACTAGGCGCGGGATCGATTTCCGTCGGACGGGCGCGCGATTTTCTACTTCGTAAAAAAAACGAATGGCCCAAAATATAAAAACATCTACGCGTGCTCGGCAGCGAGCTACGCAGTAGAGCAGCACGTCGCGGGTTCGAATCCCTGCGGCACCCGCGCGTGCGTCTATTTTCGAAAAAAGATTTTTTGTGGCAACACCTTTTTTAACAAACAGATGATATATGCGTGATTAAATAAAAAGTAAGGGTTGTTTTTGTAAAAGAGCATGCCACGTCAGCCCTGACGCACGGGTCCCAGCGGTCAGATAAACCGTCAATACGCGCTTATGCGGCTGTCAGACCGTTTTGCAACACTTAGGCTTAGAGTTGGTACTGCATGGCGAAGAAAATGACTAGTGGTACTGATTCGTGAGTAGGTGCGCAAGTGTGGTACCAACGTGGGCTACCTCTGTGGTGTTGAAGCAGTGGCCCTGGCCGTGACGTGCATCTCCGGCGTGTTGCTCTTGCTTGGCTCGGCCGCCAGGTCAAGGTGACACCGTGAATCTGGCCAGCATGCCGCTGGGCGGTCTTCGGCCAGGCGGTGGTCACCTCAAGAGGTTTGGACCTGTATGATCTGTGTCTGGCGAGGACGGACGACACGGAGTTAGTGGCCGCGAGTCTGCTGTCGTCTCATATAGATCAGCCTAAGCTCCCATTTGTGAGGATGGTGCATGGCCTTCGGAGTGTCCCGAACTAGGGATTTCGTGGTGCTGCTGTCCTTCGCCTCCGTCAAAGACTTCTTCGAGTGTTGGCGAGTGGCTCTTGTCGAGTCTCGTCAGCCTACTCGTCCGGGCATGGTCATCACTCGCCGTAAGGACCGTGCACACATGCAATTATTGGGATCGAGGCAAGTGGAGGAGACAACATAAAATGATTTTCATTGGGTGGTACTTCTCGAGTACCCAATCTAGAGCTCCGGGGTGAAAACTCTGGTCTGACCTAGTTGGTTATACCTGGCAATGGCGGCGTTCTTTACGTCGTTACCCTGATGACGGCATTGCTCGGAGTTTGCTCAGAGTTGCTCTTCAGGGTGAAAACCCGTGAGCCGACCCTTGGTGGTTGGATTTGGCGACGGCGGCGCTTGTGCGTCGTTCCCTTGTTGGAGGCGTCGCTTTTGGGGAACCCTTCTCGGAGTCTTTATGATGTCAAGAGATGACTGGGGCCGATGGTCACCGTTGTACATCGTCAATCGTTTTCATTGCTTCGGTTTTTTTTCTTTTCTTCCTCCGTCTAGGCATAGCTTTGGTCTTTGCATGACTTTGCCTTTGCTGGCGTCATCATTTTTGTGTGTGTGTTGTGCTGGCTATGTGCATCTTAGTTATGCAGAGGTCGGGTGTACTCATCATGATTGTATCCCTCGATGCTACTGTATGAGTCAATAAAAAACACCCTTTTTCAAAAAAAAGGGGCAGGGAGAGGCCGATTTGGTTGCTGGGCAGGCTCATGATCTCTTCTATGGAGCTGTAGATGTCTCCGAGCCTTCTCATACCGCCGCACATCGTGTCGATGGTCGCGGAAGGCGTGGAGATGCGTGTCTGCAGGCCCTGCAGCTCCACCTCCACTTTGGATTCGGTGGAGTGGGGGATGGAAGGCAGACTCGCGGATCTTTGATGGCAGGCCATGTTTCTAATGGATTAACTGAGCTGATGATGTGCTGTTTCTGTTTGTAATGGTGGAAGAGAAAGTGAAGAGCAGATGTGCTTTGTTGGTGGTGAGACCTTTGCAGCGCGCTCTATTTATAGTCGAGAACCAAAAGGAATTGGTAATGGAGCAAGTTCTCCGCTGCAGCTTAATCACCTGCCGCCGAGGCCAAACTGGTGCTCTCTTATTTTGGTTAGTGCAACTGACATCAATGAGTGAGATCGAGAGCGTGTACATGTCTCGCCTATACATGGCAAAGTATCCGCACGAGTGGTTCGTCTCATCATCCAGATTGGCAAAATACCTTCTGGCAATTTGGTTGTCAACGTGTGATGGTTGCACCCGCACCTCAACCCTCGTGCAGCAGCACTGTTGCCTTCTTGGCATGTCTGCTAATTGCATCATGGTCCACCACACATGCGCTATAATTCTTAATAGGCGCTTCAAATCTTTAGTTGATGGCTAAACTAATAGTCTCAAATCAAACTAGATATTCGTTCTTATGAGAGCTATTCCATGTCATATTTTACTACTCCCTCCGATCCATATTAATTATTGCTGATTTAGTACAACTGTGTACTAAATTAACGACAATTAATATGGATCGAACAGAGTATTGAAAAACATAATAGGGACACGAGCTCATAGTGTGCTAAATCAGCGACAATTAATATGGATCGAAGGGAGTACTAGAAAACATAATAGGGGCACGAGCTCATCGCATCTTAACATGGGATCTTGACATGGACTCTGAGTCTCTGACCGCGCCCTATTTTCACTGAGAAGAGAATATATAACGAGTTTGATTGGATAAATTAGCACTCTATCGCTGAGCTCCAACAACTGTTACAACGCCACGAGTAGTACTTCATAATAATATGATAATGAGATACATGTATGTATGTATGTATGTATCTAATTAGTATTGCCTATTTGTCATGTTTCGGTTATTCAAGAAAAAGAAATAGAATGCACGGACGTACAAGTTCAACTTGGCCATAGCACGAGGGAGAAAGATTCATGGAAGCACAGGATTTATCAGATTACATCTCATATGGCTAGTGCACCTAATATGCTAAGAGCTTTATCCAAAAAACAAGTTGTTAAGAGAGGGGGAAGCGCTGACTTTACCTACAGAAACACGCTCAGTCATGATACTGTCCAGGCAACATCTAGATGAGCATGAACTCAACACCTCGTGGAGCATTGCTGTCTTGTTTCATAAACCTGCAACAAGATCCGCCGCACAACAGAAAGATCAGCATTATTCTTGACCAGCCCAAGCAGAAACTCGCTAAAAGAGCCGTGAGATAACTTCACGTGCAATAGAATATGAGCTGAGATAGTGCTTATTTTTGCCTCTCTTAGATGATCTAAATAAACATAATGTATATATACAATAGGTAACATCCTATTGAAGATACTCTCCCGTGACCTCCTCCCCCCGTGCGGCGGCGCCGCGCCGCACCGGGGCCTCCCCCCGTGACCTCCTTCTCCTCCCCGCCGGGCCTCCCTCTCCTCCCGCCGCCGCTGCCGAGGGCATCGCAGGCTAAGCCTGCGGGCCGCAGCGGCGGCGGCGGCAATCTTCCTCGGCCGGCGAACGGATCTGGGTGGCGGCGACCCACTCCGGCCGATCCAAGGGCGATGGCGCAGGCCGGTGGCGACCAGGGTTGTCGTGCTGGTGGCGGCGACGAAGAGATCACGTCGGCGGCTAGGGTGTCCGATCTGGATCCCATTCGGATCTGGATGGTGGTTCCTCGAGCCTAAGGACCTCAGAAGATAGAGGAGAGCGCCAGGCCCAGATTTCCGGAATACGTCGTGCGCATCCTTTGTTCCGGCACGACAAGCGGCCTCTGGACTAGGCATACGACACGAGGACGTCGGGGGCTTCGGCCCTTGGCGTGGAGGTGGTGGCCATCTTCTTCGCCGGAGGTGGTCGGCTAGATGGTTGTGGATTCTCGCATCTAGTCCCGGCGTACAGTGGGGAGACGGGGCTGCCGGTGAAAACCGTGCTATGACTCGGGACATGGCGGGCGATGGCGGCGTTTTCGCGTCGTTATCTTGTTGAAGACATCGCCTCTGCAACTTCTGTCGACTTGCTTGCGCTGCTCTGGGTGAAAACCTTGATCCGGAGTTTCCGGATCGGACGATGGCGGTGCTTTTGGGGCGTCGTTTTCCCTCATGGGGGCATCGTTTTTTTGAGCGGCGGCTGGATGCAGGACTAGAGGACGGATTCTTTGGTGGAGCGGTGCAGCATCTCACTCATTGATGGCGGCGGGTCTCGGCGGCATGGCGCTGTGGTGACTCTGCGTCCGATGCGCGGAGATGGACTCGCGCAGGAGGGTGACGCGGTCTGGCGTCGTGGTGGCGTCGACGGCAGCTAGACCGGGCAAGGTAGATGCAGCAGTACAGCTCTGAAGATGGATTGGTGGCAGGTGGCTGCGGCGACCTCAGACCCGGCATGCGTCCTAGTTGAGGAGTGCGCCGGACTGGTAGGTGACCCATACCCGACAGGCGACCTGGATGGGACCTCAGGTCTTAGATGTTAGGTTTGGCTGCGAGGTCTGTTTGGTACTAGACCCAGACTATCAGCATCCCTTCATCTCTTAGATAGGAGTAGCGACACTTTTGTTGCCTAGACGGTGGCTTCAGTCTTACTGTTGTATGACTTTGTAAGGTCTTATGTGAATAATTAATAAAGTGGCTGCATGTATCGTCTAGATGCAGAGTCCGGGGGTCCTCCTCCATTTCAAAAAAAAAATATACAATAGATTCTGCATATTCAGCCTTTTTTTTTTTCCTACTGTATCCATCACATACACAAAAGAAAGATAATCCACGGTATGGACATGGTTGAAGCATCGTAAACAAGAAAGAGACATGGATAGAAGTGATCAGTTAACAAAATACATGATCAAAATTGTGTAATCATCATTCGATTGTATGTATATTTGGTATAATGTACAAAAGATGGGTAGAGTAACAAGGCTTGAGAGTTGAGAAGCATCTAGTAGCTAAGGATGTTCAGGAGTGAAACCCTGCTCTGGATCAACCTCCTGAATAGGGACTCAACACCCTTCTCAAGGTCGGCCACGCCGCGCTCCAGCGCTTGCAGCTGCGCCGCCTCGCAGACAACCCTCTTCTTCTGGAACCTCTGTGAGACCAGAGACCATCTGCTTCCACTGGTGACCCCAATTTGCTTCAGTAGGAGGCATGACGCGGATTCAAGCAGACAGACCACCATGTCTCTTGCTTCTACCAGTAGCCTGACCGTCCCGCAGCCTTGGGCGGTAGCCTTGCCGCTTGTGATCTTCTTGAAAGGCTTCTGTGCCTTCTTCGCGAGGCGAACAAAGGACTCGATCTTGATCTGAACAGCCGCGCCATCTCCTCTCTTGAGGGCGAGCTGCAGGTCCTAGATGCTCGCCTTCAGCTCTGCGAGGCTCTCCTGCATGGCATTGCAGAGATCCACCAGGACAAGTGACCTGTCAAGCACTTCCTCGACCATCTTCCTTTGCAAGGGGACTCGGTTGCTGGGCAGGCTCATGATCTCTTCTATGGAGCTGTAGATGTCTCCGAGACTCCTCAGACCGCCGCACATCGTGTCGATGGTCGCGGAAGGTGAGGATATGCGTGTCTGCAGGCCCTGCAGCTCCACCTCCACTTTCGATTCAGTGGAGTGAGGGATCAAAGGCAGACTCGCAGATCTTTGATGGCAGGCCATGTTTCTAATGGATGAACTCAATTGATGATGTAGTATTTCTTTTTGTAGTGATGGAAGAGAGAATGAAGGGCAGATGCGCTTAATTTGTTGGTGCTGAGACCTTTGCAGCGCGCTCTATTTATAGTCGAGAACCAAAAGGAAATAATGGAGCAAGTTCTCTGCTGCGGCCTAATCATCGGCCGCCTAGGCAAAACGGGTGCTCTCTTATTTTGGTTAGTGCAACTGACATCAATGAGTGAGATGGAGAGCGTGTGCATGTCTCGTCTATAGATGGCAAAGTATCCGCACGAGTGGTTCGTCTCATAATACAGATTGGCAAAATACCTTCGGGCAATCTGGCAATTTGGTTGTCAACGTGTGATGGTTGCACCCGCACCTCAACCCTCGTGCATAACTGTTGCCTTCTTGGCATGTCTCTGCTAATTGCATCATGGTCCACCACACATGCACTAGAATTCTTAACAGACGCTTCAAATCTTTAGCTCATGGCCAAACTCGAATCAAACTAGAATAGCTATAAAAGCTGTATTTCATAAATGCTATAGTATTTCGATATTGGAGAACATAACAAGGGCATCAGCTCAGCAGATCTTAACATGGGACTATAGAAGGCCATGAATCTAGGTGCGGTGATGTAGAAAGTACTCCCTTTACAGAGGGAGTAATAAAAAAATGTTCTGTCTTAACACACACAGTGACACCGACTACGCCCATTTTCAGTGAGAAGAGAATATATAAAACAAGTTTGGCAGGATAAATTACCGGTCTATCGCTTACTGCAGGTTGCTAGTTTAACCTAACAGCCGAGATGATAACAAACAGCTGATAGAACACGCAATCTTCACTTCGGTAGACCCCCCTACAAACCGTATAAAGGGTAATATGGACTTTTCACACTTTTGTATATACGATGAGTCCCCCGTAGGTATGTATATACGTATAGGCCAGTATATTTATCTTTTTTCTTCTATTCGCTTAATGTTTCACATTTTTTTAAATGTAAAAATAATGCAGCTAGCATGGTTCGAACTAGAGACCTCCCGTTCGACTATACCACAAGGTAACCAACAGAACACGTTAGCAGTTGTAACAATTACTGGTATGACAGCTATCTTACTTATAATACGCAGTGGGTTTCCAATTTTTTTTGTCGAGTTTCAATCTTTTTTTTGTTTTCTACTTTTTTCCATTTTTCTTTTCTTTTTAAAAATCGTGAACTTTTATTAAATTTATGAAATATTTTCCAAATCTGTGAACTTGTTTCGAATCCTTATTAAAAAACAAATCTGTGAACCCTTCTTCAAAACATGTGATTTTTTTTTTCAAGATTGATGAACTTTTTTTTTCACATACGATGAGTTTTTTTTAATCCAGCTGGCAAGCTGGGTTCCCAAAATCGGGAACATTGTTTTGCATCTTTCTTTGGTAAATTTTTTTTTTGAAAATCTATAATTTTTTTCAAATCCATGAACATTATTCTAAAAACTGATGTGCTTTTCAAAATCTGTGAATGCTTAGGCCGGCCTAATAGGCGCCTGACAGGAGCGATGTTGTCGCCTAGTTGGGCCAAAGCCTAAGCATTCTTTTCTTTTATATTTTTTTCTTCTCTATTCATGTTAATTCATTTTTCTTCTTTTTGATTTATTATTGTTTTAAAACTTGGTTACCTTTTTAGATAGTAATTTTAAATATATTTTTACGTCAAACCTGGCATATATGCCTATCATGGGCATGCCCCCCTGGTAGCAAAAGTTAAGACCATTTCATGAATGGCAAAAAAAAATTCAACGGAGGGTGTTCGGGTGGCCACAAGGTTTCGCTTGAGAGCACCCTGTATCCCGACATCCTTCAAATGGCCTAAATTTCCATGGCCTTGTATGATCAATTCAAGGCATGCCAAGTTATTTTGGTTTTCGACAAAAAATTGCATTTTCTGAAATTTTCTCGGTAAAAAAAGAGCGATAAATGGCACGACATTTGCGACACTTGCATACGGCATCGGAAGTCGTTCAAACCTAACATGGATGCCAACCATTGGGATGCCCACATGCTTACAAAAGTTGGGGTCATTTAAAGAATGTCCAAACATAGACAATGTTTAATGGATGGTGTTCGGTTAGGCTAGAAGGCTTCGCCTCAGAGCACGTTGTTTCCCGACATCCTTTAAATGACCCTATTTTTTACCATGAACTTGTATGACAAATTCAAGGCATCATGTCAAGTTTTTTAGTTTCGACAAACTTTGCCTTTTCTGGAGTTTTCTTGGTCAAAAAAGCCCGATGAATAGTCACACATGTCGTAACTTGCATATGGTGCCAGAAATCGTTCAAATTTGGCATGGATGGCTACCATGGGCATGCCCACCTCCTTGAAGAAGTTGGTAACATTTCAAAAATGTACAAAACTAGACCATGCTCAATGGAGGGTGTTTACGTTGGCCAGAAGGCTCCGTCTGAGAGCACATCATTTCTCGACATCATTCAAATGGGCACATCATTCAAACTTTCCACCATCTTCTATGAGTAATTCAAGGCACCATGCGTTGTTTTGGTTTTTGACAAATTTTGCATTTTATGGAGTTTTCTCAGACAAAAAAGGTAGATAAATGGCCGGACGTGTCGCAACTTGCATACGGTGTTAGAAATCATTCAAACTCAGCATGGATGACTACCATGTGCATGCACACCTTCTTGAAAAAGTTGGTTTCATTTCAAGAATGTCCAAAACTAGACCATGTTCAATGAAGGGTGTTCGGGTTGCCCACAAGGCTCCGTTTGTGAGCACGTTGTATCTCGACATCCTTCGAATGGGCCCGAAAAAATTTCTACCATCTGCTATGACCAATTCAAGGCACAATCCCAAGTTGTTTCGGTTTTCGAGTTTTTTTGCATCTTCTGGAGTTTTCTAAGTCAAAAATGTAGATAAATGATCGGACGTGTCGTAACTTGCATATGGTGTTGGCAATCATTTAAACTAGGCATGGATGTCTACCACGGGTATATCCACCTACTTGCAAAAGCTGAGGTCATTTTAAGAATGTCCAAAACTAGATCATGTTCAACGGAGGGTGTTTCGTAAAGCTAGAAGAGCCTGTTTTAAAGCACATTGTCTTTTCACATCTGTCAAATGGCCCCAGTTTTTTTCACAAACTTATGTGACCAATTCAAGGCATTATGCCAAGTTGTTTGGATTCTTGACAAATTTTGTATTTTCTGGAGTTTTCTCGGTGAAAAGGGTATGATATCTTGTCGGACGTATGGCAACGTGCAAACAATGTCGGAAGTCGTTTAAACCTGGCTCGGATGCCTCATATGTTCGTGCCAGGCTACTGCCAGAAGTTGGAGTCACTTATCCATGGTCCAAAAAAACACCAGTTGAGAGGAGTGTGTTAGACTAGGCCAGACGGATGGATCTCTAAGCATGTAATTTTTCCTAATTTGAATGCTTTAGTTATTTGCAGTTTTCGTCATTATCAATTAACATGAATATTTTCTCATATCGTAACCACTTCTTGAAATTTTGTCAATAATTTTGAAGTTTTAAATTGTGTATGGAAATTTTATAAAATTGAACATTTTTTCAAAATTGTTAACAAATTCCCAATAATTTATATTGAAGACAATTTGCATACTATGTACTTTTTTAAAAATTTATCAACTTTTTAAATTTGGGAACAAAATTATAAAAAATGGGAACATACATACATGATACAATGGCTGTTTGGACACACATACACATACACTAGACTACATCCATGAATCTATGACGAAGAAATCAACAGAAATGACATGCGCGCACACGTGTACAAGTATAGCTTGCACAAATCGATTTGAGATTTGCACATGTATCCACGTAGTACTTTTCTACGTTCCTCCACACAAAATAAATATAGACGCACAGAACCCTTGAACAACTTGAGTAGTACAAAGATTCTCAAAAGGAAAAAAAAAACTTGAGGAGTACAAAGTACTACAAGGAGCAAATAATAGTATATTTCGTGATTTACATTTTCAGCAGTGGTGGTGTAGTCCAGTGGCTTGCTCCCCTAAACTGAAGGATGAGGTTATGAGTTCGACCCCTCATTCTTGTTTTCTAATTTTCCCAGCATTTTTACCTCGCGCACTCAAATGGCAAGTGGCCTCTCGCCTGGTAGGCCGGCCCAGTTGTGCACCGTATCCGTGCTCGGTAATACTCGAAGGTGATATACTTTCAAAATAACCATCGTGCCCTTTATTATGAAGGGGTATGGAGTAATCTCAATCGTTAATGTGTTTAAGGGGGGTCTACCGAAGCAGAAGTGTCTTCACAAATACTTCATAATATAGGATAATGAGATACATGCATGTATCTATTTAATTAGTATTGCCTATCTGTCATGTTTCGGCTATTCGAGAAAAAGAAATAGAATGCACGGGTGTACAAGTTCGACTTGGCCGTAGCACGAGGGAGAAAGATTCATAAAAGCATAGGATACATACATCAGCTTGCATCTCATATGGCCAGTGCACCTAATATGCTAAGAGTTGTAATTCAAAAAACAAGTTGTTAAGAGAGAGGGAAGAGCTGACTTCACCTACAGAAACACTCTCAGACATGATACCTTCCAGGCAACATCTAGATGAGCATGAACTCAGCACCTGTGGAGCATCGCTGTATTGTTTCATCAACCTGCAACAGGATCCGCCGCACAACAGAAAGATCAGCATTATTCTTGACCAGCTGAAACAAAAACTCGCTTAAAGAAGCGTGCGATAACTTCACGTGCAATAGAATATGAGCTGAGATGAGATAGTGGTTATTATTGCCTCTGTTCAGAGGATCTAAATAATTGGTGGCATATGCTTAAGTCTGGTACATCCGTGGGAATAACAGGGCTTCTACCTTGTGCTAGCCATCAGGCTAATGATGAGCGGCTACCACATGGCTTAGAGCCGGCATGTCCATGGTTGTTAAGAGTACTGCAGGTAAAAGATGGTGGGGCCAGTTGTAAACTGTAATTGCTGTGACCTAACATGGCCGTTTCAAATATAAGATCGCATAAAATTGTACATGTGTACAACTTACAGTTACAGCTAGAAATTACTACACATACAGCTCCCATCGAAATTCTGAATAATTTAATCTTCATTTAGACTCAGCTATGAAAAGAAATCAGAATCACTGCCCAGTAAATATCAATGTGAGCGAAATCAGAAGTGATGGTATGAACATAGTCAAAACTGTTTTCATCAACTGATCATTTGCATGTACATTTGGCACTGTGCTCTGTACACAAGCTAGAAAGGTTCTATATGACTGGTGAATCCTTTAAAAGGCGGATGCCAATCGCAATATGCTAGAGAAACAAGGCCTGGGAGTGTCTACGAGCTGAGAATGTTCAGGAGTAAAACCCTGCTTTGGATCAGTCTCCTGAACAGAAGCTCCACACCGTTCGCAAGATCTCCCATGCTTCGCTCTAGCACCTGCAACTGTTCCTCATCGCAAACGACCTTTCTTTTCTGGATAAGAGACCATTTGCTTCCTTTGGTGGTGGCGAACTGCTTCGGCAACAGCTGTGACGTGGACTCAAGTAGACAGACAGACATCTCTCTGGCTTCCGCCAGTAGCCTGACCAGCCTGCAATCCTCACCACTAGCTTTGCTGCTTGTCATATTCTTGAAAGGCTTCTGAGCCTGCTTCGCCAGGCGAATGAAGGACTCAACCTTGAGTTGAACAGCCGCATCATCTCCTCTTTTGAGAACCAGTTGCAGCTCCTGGGTACTCATCTTCAGCTCTGCTAAATTCTCTTGCATGGAGTTGCAAAGATCAATCAGCAGGAGGGATCGCTCCAGTTCCTCTTCCACCATTTTCTTGTTTTGGGGGAAGGAGAGGCCAACTTGGTTGCTGGGCAAGCCCATGATCTCCTCCATGCACTTGTATATGTCTCCAAGCCTTGCGTAACCACAACACATTGTGTCGATGGTTGCGGAGGGTGAAGAGATGCATGACTCCAGGCCCTGCAGCTCCGCCTCCACTTTGGATTCACTGGAGTGGGCGATAGAAGGCAAACTTGCAGATCTTTGATGGCAAGCCATGTTTCTAATGGATGAGCTGATGATGTGTTTCTGTTTGTAGTGGAAGAGAAAGTGAAGGGCAGGTGTGCTTTGTTGGTGCTCAACCATTGTGGTGGACTCTATTTATAGTCAAGAAACAAAAGCAGTCTTGCTTGCAAAGCCAGTTAAGCAGCAAGAATATTGTGCATAACCATCTCTGTCCAATAAAATCTTGTTAGGAGACAAGAATCACTAAGTGTATGCCATGTCTTAACAATTGGCAGCAAAGCATCAGCACAATGCTTAAGACAGAATCCAGATCACCAAACAGATACAAAATAAACTAGAATGCAAGTCATGCGGCTGAGGTGTATGTTGAAGGACTAGAAGACTTCACCTTCCAACAGCCTGTCAATTTGGTTCCGTTAGTTGCACCTTCGCCCCAATTGCCGTGAAGCACTGTTGCTGTGCTGGTATGTCTCTGCTACCTGCGGCATGATCCATCACACATGCATTATAATCATCAATAGATGCTTCACTTCTTCTCATGCAACATTCACTCGTTTAGAACATAAGCGAAAATTAACTCATAAACGTCACTGGAATGGGTTCTAGCTTGCAAAATTCTAGACATTCTGCTTCTGTAAGAAATATGTTGTGTTATCCTTCAGTAGCAGAAGTAGAGGTGCACAATTTGGCCAATTGCATGAGAAATTTGAGAATAAGGCACAACGGATTGATATACAGACAGAAAGTATCTCTATCTCTGCAGATCCCATGTACTCACATGGCCACCACAGCCTCAGCCAAGTTGGTACCTTTGTCTATCTTAGTTTAAAACAGCACGCATTGCTAAATTACTAAACAGTGCAGCCTTGACATATTCCAAACGCAGGCAAACTACTACAGGAAGACAAGTTGCTATTTTTTATTGCCAATCTGTCATGTTTCAATTATGTCCGGCAAAATGGACTGCACGAGTACCCAGAGTTGTTTTCTGCTATAAGGTGGTGGGCAAGAATCGCAGTTCATGAGAGGAAAAGTAGAGACACAGAACCTCCAAAGATGTGTTCAATGCTAATATGGGTCAGTCAGCTTCAAGATAAGCATGAACCTCATGGAGTAGACTGGCAACTTTCATCCACCTACAGTAAGATCCAATTATTGCTTCAAGAGTACTTCATAATATAGATAAGGAGATAAATGCATCTAATTAGTGTTTCCTATGTGTCATTTTTCAGCTGTTCGAGAGAGAGAGAAAACAGAATGCACGGCCGATAGTCTAGGTGCGGTAATAGAGAAAGTTAACTCTTTTTTCTGTCTTGGACACAAAGTGACAATGTGCCCTAATTTCACCGAGAAGAAAATATAGAACAACTTCGATTGGCCGGTCTATCTCGCTTAATACTGCAGGTTTCTGTTTTAACCTACTAACAGCCCAGATGATAACAAACAACTGTTAGAATGTGCAGTCTTCACGGGTACTGGATGAGGAGATAAATTAATATATCTAATTAGTGTTTCCTATCCGTCATGTTGCAGTTGATCCCGAGAAAAAAATGGAATGCACGGGGGTTCATGTTCGATTTGGCCATAGCCCCAGGGAGAAAATTCATGAAAGCATAGGATACATCAGATTACATCTCATATATGTTTTCCCTAGGACACAGTGTCTACAAGTTGTTAAGAGAGAGGAAAGAGTTGACTTAACCTACAGAAGCACACTCAGTCCAGGTAACATCTAGATAAGCATGAACTCAACACCTCGTGGAGCATCGCTGTCTTGTTTCATCAACTTGCAACAAGATCCACCGCAGAACAAAAGGATCAGCATTATTCTTGACCAGCCGAAACAGAAACTCGCTTAAAGAGGTGTGAGGTAACTTCACGTGCAATAGAATATGAGCTGAGATAGTGGTTAGTATTGCCTCTATTCAGAGGATCTAAATCATTGGTGGCATGTATTTAATTAAGTCCGGTACATCTGCTGGGCATAATGTGCTTCCACCTTATGCTAGTGATCAGGCTAATAATGAGTACCACATGGCCTAGAGCTGGCATGTTCATGGTTGTTAAGAGTATTGTAGGCAAAAGATAATGGCGCCGACTGACGTAACATGGCCATTTCGAAGGTAAGATCAAATAAAAATCGTACATGTCTACAACGTATAGCTAGAAATAATTGCACATAAAGCTCCTACCAAGATTCAGAACGATTAATCTTCACCTAGACTCTGCATGCCATTTACTTAAGAGGAATTTCCTTTTCGGTTCCTTAGCATTCATCATATATTTGAAAGAGAACATATCGACATGACACTCAGCTAAGAAAAATAAATCTAAATCATCGCCCGGTAAAGATTGGTGAAATCACAAGTAATGATATGGGCATAGTCAAAACTGCTATCGTCAACTGATCATTTGTATGTACATTTAGTAGTGTACTCAGTACACAAGCTAGAAAGGTTCTATATGACTGGCGAATCCTTTAAAAGGCGGATGCCAATCGCAATATGCTAGAGAAACAAGGCCTGAGAGTGTCTATGAACAGAGAATGTTCAGGAGTGAAACCCTGCTTTGGATCAAACTCCTGAACAGAAGCTCTGCACCGTCCTCAAGATCTCCCATGCTTCGCTCCAGCATTTGCAACTGTTCCTCCTCGCAAACGACCTTTCTCTTCTGGACAAGAGACCATTTGCTTCCTTTGGTGGTGGCGAACTGCTTCGGCAACAGCTGCGACGTGGACTCGAGTAGAGAGACAGACATCTCTCTGGCTTCCGCCAGTAGCCTGACCAGCCTGCAATCCTCACCACTAGCTTTGCTGCTTGCGATCTTCTTGAAAGGCTTCCGCGCCTGCTTGGCGAGGCGAATGAAAGACTCAAACTTGAGTTGAACAGACGCATCATCTCCTCTTTTGAGAACCAGTTGCAGCTCCTGGGTACTCATCTTCAGCTCTGCTAAATTCTCTTGCATTGAATTGCAGAGATCAATCAGCAGGAGGGATCGCTCCAGTTTCTCTTCCACCATTTTCTTGTTTTGGGGGAAGGAGAGGCCAACTTGGTTGCTGGGCAAGCCCATGATCTCCTCTATGCACTTGTAGATGTCTCCAAGCCTTGCGTAACCACCACACATTGTGTCGATGGTTGCGGAGGGTGAAGAGATGCATGACTTCAGGCCCTGCAGCTCCACCTCCACTTGGGATTCACTGGAGTAAGGCAAACTTGCGGATCTTTGATGGCAAGCCATGTTTCTAATGGATGAACTGATGATGTGTTTATGTTCGTAATGGAAGAGAAAGTGAAGAGCAGATGCGCTTTGTTGGTGCTCAACCATTGTGGTGCACTCTATTTATAGTCAAGAAACAAAAGCAGTCTTGCTGGCAAGGAATATTGTGCAACACGCTCCATGTATTGCCAATGATGAATCAATTTTTTGGAGCAGCCTAAGCATCTCTATCTGTTACAATCTTGTTAAGGAGACAAGCATCACTAAGTGCATGCCATGTCTCGACGATTGGAGGCAAAGCATCGGCACAAGTGCTTAGCTTAACAGAGAATCCAGATCAGCAAACAGAAGAAAAATAAACTAGAATGCAAGTCGTGCAACTGAGGTGTATGTTGAAGGACCAGAAGACGTTACCTTCCAACAGCCTGTCAATTTGGTTCTCAACTGATGTCAGCTGCACCTTCGCCTCAATTGCCATGCAGCACTGTTTCTGTGCTGGTATGTCTCTGCTATCTGCAGCATGATCCACCACGCCCACGCATGAATTAGAATCATCAATAGATGTTTCGCTTCTTCCGTTGCATCATTCACTCATTTAGAACATATGCAACTTATGAAAACTTACTCATAAACGTTACTGGAATGGGTTCTAGCTTGCAAAATTCCGATACTAGAAGGTAATGCATGTTTCTGTGGTGTCATCCTTCAGCAGCAGATGTAGAGGTGCCAATTACATGAGAAACTTGAGAATAAGGCACAACGGATTGATATACAGGCAGAAAGTATCTCTATCTCTGAAGACCCCATGTATTCACATGGCCACCATAGCCTCATGCAAGTTGGTACCCTTATCTATCTTAGGTTAATAGAACACGCATTGCTAAATACAGTACTAAACAAGCAACTCCGACATCTTGCAAACGTAAGCAAACTGTGGTCTGCACGACTACTTGACACTTCGGGGAGACAAGTTGCTATTTCTTATTGCCAATCTGTCATGTTTCAATTATGTCCGACAAGATGGACTGCACGAGTACCCAGAGTTGTTTTTCTGCTATAATGCAATGAGCAAGTTGATGAGAGGAAAAGTTGAAACACAGCACCTCCAAAAACGTGTTCAATGCTAATATGGGTCAGACAGCTTCAAGATAAGGATGAACTCAACCGCAAGAAAAGAAGAAAAAAAAGAGATAATGATGAACTCAACACCTCATGGAGTACCACTGGGAAGTTTCATCCACGAGTCCAATAAGATCCAATTATTGTTTCACGAGTCCAATAGAGATAATGGGATAAATCCTAATTAGTGTTTCCTACCTGTCATTTTTCAGTTATTCGAGAGAAAAAAAGGAATGCATGGCCACTAATCTAGGTGCGGTTAGAGAGAAACTAAACTCTTTTTTGTCTTGGACATAAAGTGACGATGTGCCCTATTTTCACTGAGAAGAATATAGAACAACTTCGATTGGATAATTACCAGTCTACCTCGCTTAATACTGCAGGTTGCTGTCTTAGCCTACTAACACCCAGATGATAACAAACAACTGTTAGAATGTACAGTCTTCACGAGTATTGGATGAGGAGATAAATTATTATATCTAATTAGTAATCTGTCAAGTTGCTGTTGATCTAGAGAAAAAAATTGGAATGCAAGGGGGGGGGTCATGTTTGATTTGGCCATAGCGCGAGGGAGAAAGATTCATGAAAGCATAGGATAGATAACATTACATCTCATATGGCTACAACACCTAATGTTCCACCTAGGGCACAATGTGTATAAGTTGTTAAGAGAGAGGAAATAGTTGACTTTACCTACAGGAACACGCTCAGTCCAGGTAACATCTAGATAAGCATGAACTCAACACCTCGTGGAGCATCGCTGTCTTGTTTCATCAACCTGCAACAAGATCCGCCGCGGAACAGAAGGATCAGCATTATTCTTGACCTACCGAAACGGACACTCTCTTACAGAGGTGTGAGATAACTTCAGGTGCAATAGAATATGAGCTGAGATAATGGTTAGTGTCTCTATTCAGAGGATCCAAATCATTGGTGACACGTGTTTAATTAAATCTGATGGCATAATAGTGCTTCCACCCTATGTTAGTGATCATGCTAATAATGAGCGGCTACCATATGGCCTACAGCTGGCATGTTCATGGTTTCTAAGAGTACTGTAGGCAAAAGATGATGGCGCCGATTGCGCTAATTTTTTTTAAATAATACATTTTTTATTAATTTTCATAAATATTACGCTGGGTAATTTTTTTTAAAAAAATAATACACCGTCGGCGGCCTAGTCGGCCCACAGCAGGCCGATTGGACTCCAGTCGGCCTACAGCTGGCCGACTGGCCCCTGTCAGCCCACTGTAGGCTGATTGGGTCCTGTCGGCCCACTATGGGCCGACTGGAGCTAATTGGCTCGCTGTGGGCTAATTGTCTTTGCAAAAAAAATAGGCATAAAAAATATATGTTTAAAAAAATGTTAATTATGTAATTAAAAAATGTTAAACGTGTATAAAAAAAATGTTCCTGATGTGTACAAAAAATGTACAATATATATGCAAAAAAGTTGACATAAAAATATGTTTTAAAAAGTGTTAATCATGTATTTAAAAATTGTTAAATGTGTGTATAAAAAATGTTCCTTATCTATACAAAAAATATAGAATGTGTATGAAAAAAAGTTGACACCAAGAAAATATGTTTGAAAAAAAATGTTAATCATGTATTTGAAAAAATGTTCCTTATCTATACAAAAAATATAGAATGTGTATGAAAAAAAGTTGACACCAAAAAATTATGTTTGAAATAAATGTTAATCATGTATTTGAAAAAAATGTTTAGTGAGTACACAAAAATGTTTCATGTATTGGAATGAAAGGTTAAACGTGTATAAAAAAATGTTCCAGCTCCGGATTCGGTATGGGAGCATCACGGACCTAAGCATGATTGGTTGCTCTTTTTGTATGGAACTGGAACATTTTTTTCAAACATATTTTTTTGGTGTCAACTTTTTTCATACACATTCTATATTTTTTGAATAAATAAGAAACATTTTTTATACACACATTTAACAGTTTTTAATCATGTATTTGAAAAAATGTCAACTTTTCAAACATATTTTTTTGGTGTCAACTTTTTTTCATACACATTCTATATTTTTTGTATAGATAAGGAACATTTTTATACACACATTTAACAATTTTTAAATACATGCTTAACACTTTTTAAAACATATTTTTTATGTCAACTTTTTTGCATATATATTCTAAATTTTTTGTATACATCAGGAACATTTTTTTATACACGTTTAACATTTTTTAATTACATGATTAACATTTTTTAAACATATATTTTTTATGCCTACTTGTTTTGCAAAAACAATTAGCCCACAGCGAGCCAATTAGCTTCAGTCCGACAGGGGCCAGTCGGCCAGCTGGAATCCAATCGGCCTGCTGTGGGCCGACTAGGCCCAGTCGGCCTGCAGCGGGCCGACGGTGTATTATTTTTGAATTTTTTTTATCCAGCGTAATATTTATGAAAATTAATGAAAAAAATGTATTATTTAAAAAAAATAGCGCCGATTGCAAGCTGTAAGTGGTGTGATGTAACATGGCCGTTCCGAAGGTAAGATCAAATAAAAATTGTACATGTCTACAACTTATAGCTAGAAATAATTACACATATATTCAGAATGATTTGATCTTCACATAGACTCTGCATGCCGTTTTCTTAAGAGGAATTTCTTTTTCGGTTCTTTAGCATTCATCGTATACATGAAAGAGAACATATCGACATGACATTCAGCTATGAAAAATAAATCTAAATCATCGCACGGTAAAGATCGGTGAAATTAGAAGTAATTTTATGGGCATAGTTAAAACTGCTTTCATCAACTGACCATTTGTATGTACATTTAGTAGTGTACTCAGTACACAAGCTAGAAAGGTTCTATATGACTGGTGAATCCTTTAAAAGGTGGATGCCAATCGCAATATGCTAGAGAAACAAGGCCTGAGAGTGTCTAGGAGCTGAGAATGTTCAGGAGCGAAACCCTGCTTTGGATCAATCTCCTGAACAGAAGCTCAACGCCGTTTTCAACATCTCCCATGCTTCGCTCTAGCGCTTGCAACTGTTCCTCCTCGCAAACGACCCTTCTCTTCTGGACAAGAGACCATTTGCTTCCTTTGGTGGTGGCGAACTGCTTCGGCAACAGCTGCGACGTGGACTCGAGTAGAGAGACAGACATCTCTCTGGCTTCCGCCAGTAGCCTGATCAGCCTGCAATCCTCACCACTAGCTTTGCTGCTTGCAATCTTCTTGAAAGGCTTCTGCGCCTGCTTGGCGAGACGAATGAAAGACTCAACCTTGAGTTGAACAGACGCATCATCTCATCTTTTGAGAACCAGTTGCAGCTCCTGGGTACTCATCTTCAGCTCTGCTAAATTCTCTTGCATTGAATTGCAGAGATCAATCAGCAGGAGGGATCGCTCCAGTTCCTCTTCCACCATTTTCTTGTTTTGGGGGAAGGAGAGGCCAACTTGGTTGCTGGGCAAGCCCATGATCTCCTCTATGCACTTGTAGATGTCTCCAAGCCTTGCGTAACCACCACACATTGTGTCGATGGTTGCGGAGGGTGAAGAGATGCATGACTTCAGGCCCTGCAGCTCCACCTCCACTTGGGATTCACTGGAGTAAGGCAAGCTTGCGGATCTTTGATGGCAAACCATGTTTCTAATGGATGAACTGATGATGTGTGTATGTTCGTAATGGAAGAGAAAGTGAAGAGCAGATGCGCTTTGTTGGTGCTCAACCATTGTGGTGCACTCTATTTATAGTCAAGAAACAAAAGCAGTCTTGCTGGCAAGGAATATTGTGCACCACGCTCCATGTATTGCCAATGATGAATCAATTTTTTGGAGCAGCATAAGCATCTCTATCTGTTACAATCTTGTTAAGGAGACAAGCATCACTAAGTGGATGCCATGTCTCGACGATTGGAGGCAAAGCATCGGCACAAGTGCTTAGCTTAACAGAGAATCCAGATCAGCAAACAGAAGAAAAATAAACTAGAATGCAAGTCGTGCAACTGAGGTGTATGTTGGAAGGACCAGAAGACATTACCTTCCAACAGCCTGTCAATTTGGTTCTCAACTGATGTCAGCTGCACCTTCGCCTCAATTGCCATGCAGCACTGTCGCTTTGCTGGTATGTCTCTGATATCTGTAGCATGATCCACCACGCCCACACATGCATTAGAATCATCAATAGATGTTTCGCTTCTTCCTTTGCGTCATTTACTCATTTAGAACATAAGCAACTTATGAAAACTAACTCATAAACGTCACTGGAACGGGTTCTAGCTTGCAAAATTCTGATACTAGAAGGTAATGCATGTTTCTGTGGTGTCATCCTTCAGTAGCAGATGTAGAGGTGCCAACTAAATGAGAAACTTGAGAATAAGACACAACGGATTGATATACAGGCAGAAAGTATCTCTATCTCTGAAGACCCCATGTACTCACATGGCCACCATAGCCTCATGCAAGTTGGTACCCTTATCTATCTTAGTTTAAAAGAGCACGCGTTGCTAAATACTATACAAGAAACTTTGACATGTTCCAAAGGTAGGCAAACAAGTTGCTATTTGGTATTGCCAGTCTGTAATGTTTCAATTATGTCCGACAAAATGGACTGCACGAGTAGTCGAGTACCCAGAGTTGTTTTCTGCTATAAGGTGGTGGGCAAGAATCGCAGTTCATGAGAGAAAAAGTTGAGACACAGAACCTCCAAAAACGTGTTCAATGCTGATATGGGCCAGGCAGCTTCAAGATAAGCATGAACTCGACACCTCAGGGAGTACCACTGGCAAATTTCATCCACCTACAATAAGATCCAATTATTATTTCACGAGTAATTCATAATATAGATAATGAGATAAATGTATCTAATTAGTGTTTCCTATCTGTCATTTTTCAGTTGTTTCAGAGAGTAAAAAGGAATGCCCGGCCGTTAATCTAGGTGCGGTAATAGAGAAAGTAAACTCTTTTTTCTGTCTCGGACACAAAGTGACACTGTGCCCTATTTTCACTGAGAAGAGAATATAGAACAACTTTGATTGGATAAATTACCGGTCCATCTTGCTTAATACTGCAGGTTTCTGTTTTAACCTACTAACAGCCGAGATGATAACAAACAACTGTTAGAATGTGCAGTCTTCACGAGTACTTCATAATATTAGATGGGGAGATACTAATTAATGTTTCCTATCTGTCATTGCTGTTGATCCAGAGAAAAAAAATGGAATGCACGGGGGGTCATGTTTGATTTGTCCATAGCACGAGGGAGAAAGATTCATGAAAGCATAGGATACATCAGATTACATCTCATATGGCTAGTGCACCCCCTAGGGCACAGTGTCTGTAAGTTGTTAAGAGAGGAAAGAGTTGACTTAACCTACAGAAACACGCTCAGTCATGATAGATCCAGACAACATCTAGATAAGCATGAACTCAACACCTCGTGGAGCATCGCTGTCTTGTTTCATCAACCTGCAACAAGATCCGCCGCAGAACAGAAGGATCAGCATTATTCTTGACCAGCCGAAACAGAAACTCTCATGAAGAGGTGTGAGATAACTTCAGGTGCAATAGAATATGAGCTGAGATAATGGTTATTGCTTCTATTCAGAGGATCTAAATCATTGGTGGAATGTGTTTAATTAAGTCTGGTACATCTGCTAGGCATAATGTGCTTCCCACCTTATGCTAGTGATCAGGCTAATAATGAGCAGCTACCACATGTCCTAGAGCTGGCATGTTCATGGTTGTTAAAGAGTACAGTAGGCAAAAGATGATGGCGCCGATTGCAAGCTGTAATTGGTGTGGCGTAACATGGCCTTTTCGAAGGTAAGATCGAATAAATATTGTACATGTCTACAACTTATAGCTAGAACACACAAATTCAGAATGATTTAATCTTCCACTAGACTCTGCATGCCATTTTCTTAACAGGAATTTCCTTTTCGTTTCCTTAGCATTCATCGTATACTTGAAAGAGAAAATATCGACATGGCATTTAGCTATGAAAAATAAATCTAAATCATCGGATGGTAAAGATCGGTGAAATCACAAGTAATGATATGGGTTAGTCAAAACTGCTTTATTCAACTGATCATTTGTATGTACATTTAGTAGTGTACTCAGTACACAAGCTAGAAAGGTTCTATATGACTGGTGAATCCTTTAAAAGGCGGATGCCAATCGCAATATGCTAGAGAAACAAGGCCTGAGAGTGTCTAGGAGCTGAGAATGTTCAGGAGCGAAACCCTGCTTTGGATCAATCTCCTGAACAGAAGCTCAGCGCCGTTTTCAAGATCTCCCATGCTTCGCTCAAGCGCTTGCAACTGTTCCTCCTCGCAAACGACCTTTCTTTTCTGGACAAGAGACCATTTGCTTCCTTTGGTGGTGGTGAACTGCTTCGGCAACAGATGCGATGTGGACTCAAGTAGAGAGACAGACATCTCTCTGGTTTCCGCCAGTACCCTGACCAGCCTGCAATCCTCAGCAACAGCTTTGCTGCTTGTGATCTTCTTGAAAGGCTTCTGGGCCTGCTTCGCGAGGCGAATGAAAGACTCAACCTTGAGCTGAACAGCCGCATCATCTCCTCTTTTCAGAACCAGTTCCAGCTCCTGGATACTCATCTTCAGCCCTGCTAAATTCTCTTGCATGGAATTGCAGAGATCGATCAGCACGAGGGACCGTTCCAGTTCCTCTTCCACCATTTTCTTGTTTTGGGGAAAGGAGAGGCCAACTTGGTTGCTGGGCAAGCCCATGATCTCCTCTATGCTCTTGTAGATGTCTCCAAGCCTTGCGTAGCCACCACACATTGTGCCAATGGTTGCGGAGGGTGAAGAGATGCATGACTTCAGGCGCTGCAGCTCTACATCTACTTTGGATTCACTGGAGTGAGCGATAGAAGGCAAACTTGCAGATCTTTGATGGCAAGCCATGTTTCTATTGGATGAAGTGATGATGTGTTTCTGTATGAAATGGAAGAGAAAGAGAAGAGCAGATGTGCTTTGTTGGTGCTCAGGCCTCTGCAGCACACTCTATTTATAGTCAAGAAACAAAAGCAGTCTTGCTGGCAAAGCCCATTAGGCAGCAAGAATATTGTGCACCATGCTCCATTTGTTGCCAATAATGGATCAAATCTTTTTGGAGCAGCATAACCTCTAAGTCCATTACAATCTTGTTAAGGAGACAAGAATCACTAACTGCATGCCAAATCTCAACAATCGGCGGCAAAGCATCTGCCAAGTGCTTAGCTTAATACAGAAACCAGATCAGCAAACCGAGGCAAAATAAAATAGAATACAAGTCATGCAACTGTATGATGAAGGACCAGATGACTTTACCTTCGAACAACCTGTCAATTTGCTTCTCAACTTATGTCAGCTGCACCTTCGCCTCAATTGCGGTGCAGCACTGTTGCTGTGCTGGTATGTGTGCTGGCTGCAGCATGATCCACCACACATGCATTATAATCATCAATAGATGCTTCACTTCTTCCGCTGCAACGTTTACTTGCTTAAAACATATGCAACTTACGAAAACCAACTTATAAATCTCAGTGCAACAGGTTCTAGCTTGCGAGATTCCAGATATTAAAAGGTAATACCTGTTTCTGTAAGAATCTGTGGTGTGATCCTTCAGTAGCAGAGTTAAAGTTGCTCAATTACATGTGAAATTTGAGAATACGGCACAACAGACAGAAAGTATCTTTATCTCTGCAGAACCCATGTACTCACATGGCCACCACAGCCTCAGACAAGTTGATGCCTTGTCTATCTTAGTTTAAAACAGCACGCATTGCTAAGTGCTAAATAATGCACCTTTGACACGTTCCAAATGTAGGCAAACTGTGGTCTGCACGACTACTTGATAGTACAGGAAGACAGGTTGCTATTTGGTATTGCCAGTATGTGATGTTTAAATTATGCCCGACAAAACGGACTGCACGAGTATACAGAGTTGTTTTCTGCTATAAGGTGGTGAGCAAGAATCGCAGTTGATGAGAAGAAAAGTTGACACGCAAACCTCCAAAAACGTGTCCAATGCTAATCTGGGCCACGTAGGCTTCAAGATAAGCATGAACTCAACACCTCAGGGAGACAGCTATCTCTCTGGCTTCTACTAGTAGCCTGACAAGGCTGAGACCTTCAGGAGTAGCTTTGCTGCTGTATTTCTTGAAATGCTTTTGCATATTCGTTGCTGAACGGAAGAAAGAGTCAATTTTGAGATTGGCAGTGGCATGATCTCCTCTTTTAAAGACTAGTTGCAGCTCTTGGATGCTCATCTTCAACTCGGCAAAGTTCTCTTGCATAGCATTGCAGATATCAAGCAGCACAAGGGACTGTTCCAGTTCTTTCTCTACCATTTTCTTTTGCTGGGGCAAGCAGAGGTCAACTTGGTTCCTTGGCAAGCGCACAATCTCCTCAACACAGTTGTAGACTTGTGCAAGCTTCCTCAAACCATCACTCAGTGTGACGATGCTAGCGGGCTGCCTACAGAAGTGTGTTTTTAGGCTGTGCAACTCTTCTTCTGCTTTGATCTCACTAAAATGAGGCCTAGAAGGCAGACTTGTAGATCTTAGATGGCAAGACATGTTTGTGATGGATGGTGCGAATGAGTGATGGTATATTTCTTCAGGACATGGAAGAGACGAGAAAGGAAGAAAAGTTGCACGCCGTTCAGCTCTTTGGGCGTACTCCATTTATAGTTGAGAATTGAAAGGCCAATGGAAGCAAAGCCGGTGATCATCTAAACAATATGGAGCAAGTTTTGTGCTATGATTATATGGCGTAGCCATTCGTGTCATAGACAAGTTCATGTTGTTTCATCTTGTTTGTGCAACAGACATCAATAAGTGAGCTTACAAGCAGGTGATGTCCCTACAATTGGTGGCAAAGCATACGCACGATTAACATTACTCAGAATTAATCTACATTGTCGACTTGATAGGCAGCAACCAAAAGAAAACAAATGTGAGCTGTGTAATTGGTGTTTGTTGGAGGACCGCCTGCTACCTGCAGAATGATCCATAACCCACGCATCGAAATTCTGCAAGCGTGCTTTGATGCCATGTTCCGATTGTTCCAGGCAGGATAAACCACACGGGCATCCCATTTTCTGCTGGATAGAGGTTGAGGGAGTAGAAATAAGAGGATAATAAGAAATAAGATCTGCTAGTTGACTCAACCTCCAGGAATGTGCTCACCTAGTTCAGGGCATGAACTGTCCACCTCTTGGAGCTGCCCTGGCATGTCATGGCCATCTGTGACAAGATCCACCACAAAATGATCTGCAATCTAGGCCATGTGAAATGGAAACAATTAGTGAAAAACTAAACCACATACCTGAATCCACCATATGCAGTTGAAATCAGACCGAACAAAGATAGGATACCGTCATGAGCGCCGTAATTCTGCTTGGCAGGCGACAACAGGGAGAAAAGGCACAAGCATCATCTAGTCAGTCGTGCACAAGGTATACTGACAAACAATACTTGATGGCCTTCATCTCCGAAATAACAATAATGATGAGGTTCTTCTCCAGAACAAAAGAAAAATCGATGAGCTTCTGCGACTGTCATTAGGGGTTGGATATCAACCGGATCATCAGAGAGCGCTGCTATTTAGGAGCATCTTCCAGCCCAAGAGAAGTTGAGAAGAGACACCCTGCTCCACCTCACTGCAGGAAATGCTGCTCTGCTCCCCACGTTTGCCAGAGTTAGGCGCGGCGGTTTGCCTGCAGAAGAAGCTCGCCGCGCTTCGCACGGCAGCCGCCGCCGTCATCGCCGTCGCCCTGAGCCGCATGTTTCTGTCGAAGAAACTTCCTTGGATGGCGAAAAAGGGCTCCGCACCCCAAGATCCAGGGATTTGAGAGACCGTGCAAACACAGCTTCGTCCCTAACTGCCGCAGCCGTACGAGCATGCGGTGGACGAAGTAGGATGAGGCGCGTTGAGGCGGACGAGGAGTTCCGATGAGGAGACGAGGCGACGGCGGCGCGGCGCCGGAGGCGAGACGTGAGGAGAGGAATGAGGTGGGGATTGAAGTCGACGGGGCAGGAACCGGGGCCGCATGGCAGCGATGATCCCAGGTATCTTAAGTACGAATAATTTGTTATGAGGAATATAGCAACA
Organism: Triticum aestivum; assembly: GCF_018294505.1. Lineage (NCBI taxonomy): Eukaryota > Viridiplantae > Streptophyta > Magnoliopsida > Poales > Poaceae > Triticum > Triticum aestivum. Next base: position 92,562,445 of record NC_057805.1, read on the forward strand.
AGGGCATTTGGTCTAGTGGTATGATTCTCGCTTAGGGTGCGAGAGGTCCCGAGTTCAATTCTCGGAATGCTCCGCTTTTAATTTTGATTTTCCTTTTCCACAGTTTTTTAGCTTACCCTTCCCACAGTTTGAAGATACGGATGTGCTTCAGATTTGTTTACTTCCCTTTACTTCCCTTCATCACAACGTGTGGACCTTTTGCTTCCTAACCGTTTTCTTTTGCTTTTGCTTTGTCTAATTATTACACAAATCTTTTTTAGGGGTAGTCTAATTACACAATTTAGAGATAGTGATGTGGACCTGAATTATTTCTCTCTGAGTTCAGATGCACCAGTGTGAACAATGAAATTCAAAAATATTAAAAATTCTTAATTTGTTTGGCAATAATCATGGCTGAGTTTTCTATCTACGTATGAATTTTCATGAAAATGAATGAAATTTATGTTGAGCTATAAGAAAGTTGAACTATTAAGAGAATGTTAAAAAACTATATCTACGATCATACACCCACATCCAAACTTGAGAGAAAACCCAGAGAGAGAGACATAAGTAAAAAGGCGCAAAGTTAACCTAGGTTTTGCTTTGTGTGTGGCCGAGAGGTTCCGGATGGGAGTTCTAGATGCCCCGGAGCTCCATATGGCTCTCTTGTTAAGGTGCAAGGCGAGTGCAGAGGCTACTAGATTAGACCGGAGGCAGGTACGGAACCAACTCAGAGATCCAGGTGGTATGATTCTCGCTTAGGGTGCGAGAGGTCCCGAGTTCAATTCCCGGAATGCCCCACTTTTTATTTCTGTTTTTCCTTTTCCACGGTTTTTTAGCTTACCCCTCCCCACGGTTTGAAGATACGGATGTGCTTCAGATTTGTTTACTTCCCTTCATCACAACGTGTGGACCTTTTGCTTCCTCACCGTTTTCTTTGGTTTTGCTTTGTCTAATTATTACACAAATCTTTTTTAGGGGTAGTCTAATTACACAATTAGAGATAGTGATGTGGACCTGGATTATTTCTCTCTGAGTTCACATGCACCAGTGTGAACAATGAAATACAAAAAATATTAAAAATTCTTAATTTGTTTGGCAACAATCATGGCTGATTTTTCTATCTACGTATGAATTTTCATGAAAATGAATGAAATTTATGTTGAGTTATAAGAAAGTTGAACTATTAAGAGAATGTTAACAAACTATATCTACGATCATACACCCACATCCAAACTTGAGAGAAAACCCCGAGAGAGAGAGAGACATAAGTAAAAAGGCGCAAAGTTAACCTAGGTTTTGCTTTGTGTGTGGCCCGGAGGTTCCGGATGGGAGTTCTGGATGCCCCGGAGCTCCATATGGCTCTCTTGTTGAGGTGCAAGACGAGTGCAGAGGCTACTAGATTAGACCGAAGGCGGGTACGGAACCAACTCAGAGATCCAGGTGGTCTGGAGGTTTCGGACTGGTGTGTAGAAAACATAATGAGTAGATTTTAGTGGGTCATATATAAGCCTGCCTCATTTTCTTCGAATTCCAATTTGAGCCAAATAAAACTCTCTCACAGACACCGTTGTTGGAGCTCCAAAACTCAGGAAGCTCCCCTCACCTAGCCAAATCTCATTGAGCCTTTGAGGTCAAAGAAAGAGGACCCCCGTGATCCATGGTCTAACCCAAGACAAATTTGAAACCTCCTTGTTTCATCGTTTTGATTATTACTCTTGAGAATTTGGTAATCCTCCTTGCTTGTTACTGTAATAACCTAAAATTAATATGTGCTAATAATTCGTGTAATTGGATCATTGTAATGGGATTATCTGTTAAACTACCATGCTAGAATATAAAAAGAATAGATATGTACAACACATAGCAGATTATTTACTCAAGAAGAATACCTTTTGTGTGGTTCTTAAAATATCTAGGTAACTAGGCTAATGAAACGACTAATAGATAAACATCTCCATAACCAGAGTGAGCAACCTTGGGGTAACCCAAACAGTTAAAGCATCCTTGTCTATGTAGCATTTCCTCTACAGATGTCACACTCTCGGCGCTCTTCTTCCGCGCTATAAACAGACTTTCAGTCACACGTTACTAATTGCCCCACTTAAGTTCTCCACTTTAGTCAAAAGCGACCGGAGAATGACGTCTGATGGGAGAAGCCTAGGAGCGATTGAAGACAAGGAGGTTGGAGCTCGGATTTAACCGGGGAGGAACCACATCAAGGCAAGACTGTGCATATCAGTCTTCTTTCTAAAGTAAACTCTGGAGATAATTTAGTCAATATTATTTAACATTATCTCTAATATTTTTATGCCATGTGAGGATAATAGGTGATGAATTATTAATTTGTACTACCATAATAACCATTGATAAATGATAATTCAAGAACATACACCGTCGTGATCATGGTATGTATGGTATATCAAGCTCGGGGAGGCTGATACCTGAAATAACGGTACATGACTAATTTAGTTGGTACTAATGTGAGATGAAAAAGGCCTCACACAAGTAGGGGACTCGGCATTGTGATTCTCGAGCATAGGTATTACCATTGGTGGAGATTACGATGGTTAATAGTATATCTCTGCATAGACTATTTGACAGATTTGTGCTAGTTTTTAACTTCTTTAGCTCCTATGTGGTAACAGGAGGCTAAACCATCTCTACCTTATATGTCTTTAATTGTAACCTACCACTTTTGCATGATTATATTCTTGTTGAGTATGTCCCAACATACACGCTGTCATTTTCTCTCCTCTATGGTATGCACATTGTGTGCGGGAAGTGGGCATAGTCAGGAGTCAGAGGAACACTAAGAATGAATCAACACCTAGGCCAGGGTGTTAGAATATAAGTATTTGTTTAATCCTTAAATAAAGTGGGAGAATAATTTGAAGGAGAGCCTTTCAGTGCATGTGCACGTGGTAGGCTTCACTAGACTACCAGTTTTGTCCCTGGTTATTTGAGGGTGTAAGCTACTATGTAAGGAATAACATAGAAGTAAAGTATAATATGTACCTTGGTGATATGATGTTTGCTACTTATGCCCTTTGTGCTTATGAGCTGCTTAAACTCATAAGGACACGACTACTATCACTTTTATATTTCCCAAACTTTTGGGACGTGACAGTTTTAGTGGCATAAGAGCTAGGTTATAACTAAACCACTTCTCAATACAAAATTAATTAACTAGGTCTAAACTCAGATTAGAACGAAAAGCGAGGGCACAAAGAGGATTAAATTAGCAAACTAACTAGGAGATAACCCTGTCCTAACATATGAAGCTATACTGGTTGGGTTGAGAACGATCCTAGGCTCACTGGTAAAATTTGTATATTAGGGCTAGGGAGTAGTCCTCGGGTACATGTGTAGTTATGCTTTTTCCCTAATGTGATAGATGTGTTTTCATATCCATGCATGGAGTTTGTTAATATCCCAACCAAGTTTTTTTGGAGCAGTTTGCGGCAGTGCTTGGTCTTGCTCCACCAGTTCTCTGCTCGATGCCCCCTCCTGATGGACTATACTACATCGTGGGTGTTCAAGTCATCCTTGGTCCAACAGATAGGATTCCTCACGTGTGCCATGAGGTTGCAGGAGCAACCATTCCTGAAGCTGAGCAAGCAGCTTGTCTGATGGCTCTCCATGTGGTAGTTGTTGAATGTTATGTGGAAATTAGGGATATTAAATACTTTCAGTTGGGGTACCTGCGCCATCAGGTGGATGATCTGTGCAAGAATATGATGGAGGCTGGGCATCTTTGTGTTGAGCTGATGAATATTATCCGCTCTAGCTTGAATGAGGTCACCTTCCTGGAGCGACTAACCCACAGGGACACTGCCTAGGGACACTTTTGTTGCACTGCATCGTGGTGGTAGCAGAAGCTCCATCGGCAACTTGTGAGTAGTGGATGTGCGTCAGTACCATAGTAGTACTTTTGGTGTGTCTTAAATCTAGTATGCTTAGAATAAAGTCTTGTAGGGTATGAGTGTGGGTGGTTTAGATTTTTGGGGTTGTGAGATAGTCATGGTGTGTGGTGGAGGATGACACTAGTCATCCTCTGGGTTTGGAAGGAGCCTAAAGTTATGTTGTTATGCTATGCATGTAATGTAAGGATATAAGTTATATGGGTTGAAAGGAATAAGCATGCGCTTGCTGTTTTACTTATGTGGCTTTTATCTTTAAGGAACTGAAGTTTGATTTGGATGTAGTTAAGGAACAAGTGCCTTTCTGTTAATGTTTGTTTTGCACACTACTATCTTTTGGGCATGCATGTGTTTGAACTGTTGGTGTATGCATAGGACATGTCCTACAATATCTAGTTATCTACCCCTGGTAGGCATGTACTATTTACCCAGGCCTATACCTCTTGTCTATATTAATCAATTAAAAATATAATGCATGCCTCAATCCCTCAAGAAAATGTGTAGTATGACTATTTTTTCCATGTCAACTTAGCTAATTTGACAAGTTCATTACTATAGATGGTTGATAATGGCAACAACAGTATGAGCCATGATGGAAATAACTCAGGCAACAACCACACCACATTAATGGTCCAAAAACTTGGTGACTAGAGTGTGTTGACCAATCTGCTCACTAAAATTTCGGGCAAGCAACAAGAGACTCAACAACATCAAATGGATATTCCAGAGTGTGTCATAAAGAACGACCGTCACCAAAGTGGAGTTGGGGCATTTCAAAAACTCAAGCCACCCTCATTTTTCAGGGTTGCTGGTCTGCTTGAAACAGAAGACTTGATCACTGTTGTGGAGAAAGTATTCGAGGCTATGAGCTGCACTAATGGAGAGAGGGTCATTTATGTAGCCTACATGTTAAAATCAAGCGCTTTCAAATGGTGGTCCTTTCTTGTAGCCTGACTTTTGCTGGTCTTTTCTTGTAGCGGAAATGGAGGTAGGGATGGGAACTGATACGTCTCCAACGTATGTATAATTTTTTATTGTTCCATGCTATTATAATATCAGTCTTCAATGTTTTATATGTAATTATATATCATTTTCTGGGACTAACCTATTAACCTAGTGCCCAATGCCAATTTGTTGTTTTTTGCTTGCTTTTGACCTTTTCAGGAAATCAATGTCAAACAGAGTCCAAACGGAGGAAAAACTTTGGATTATTTTTTTCTAGACCAGAAGAGACCCTAGAAGGTTTGGGAGAAGACCTGACAAGCCACGAGGGAGCGACAAGCTCGGGAGGTGCACCCCCAGGCTTGTGGGCCCCTCGTGGCACCATTGACCTAATTTCGCCTCTATAAATTCTCAAATATTCCCCTGACATTAGAGAGCCTCTCGGAATACTTTTTCAGCCGCCACAAGTTTCTATTCCCACGAGATCCCATCTGAATGAGCGGAATCAATCATGGAGGGGCTCTACATCAACCTTGTTACCCTTTTGATGATGTGTGAGTAATTCACCATAGACCTACGAGTCCATAGCTAGTAGCTATATGTCTTCTTCTCTCTCTTTGATCTTCAATACAATGTTCTCCTCGATGTTCCTGGAGATCTATTCGATGTAATGACTTTTTTGCGGTGTGTTTGTTGGGATCCGATGAACTGTGAGTTTATGGTCAGATTATCCATGAATATTATTTGAGTTTTCTCTGAACTCTTTTATGCATGATTATTATAGCTTTGTATTTCTCTCCGATCTATTAATTTGGTTTGGCCAACTAGATTGATTTTTCTTGCAATGGGAGAGGTGCTTTGTGATGGGTTCGATCTTCCGGTGCTCAATACCAATGACAGAAAGGGACATGACACGTATTTGTATCGTTGCCATTAAGGGTAAAAAGATGGGTTCATGCATGAGTTTACTTTGTCTACATCATTGTTGGGAATCGTTGCATGGAAAACAAAAAAAATCTATGCACACCCAATGATCTATCCATGGAGATGCATAGCAACGAGGGGGGGGAGTGTGTCTACATACCCTCATACACAGTAAATGGAAGCGTTTCACACGCGGTTGATGTAGTCGAACTTCTTCGCGCTTCAACCGATCAAGTATCGAACGCACGACACCTCCGCGTTCTGCACACGTTCAACTCGGTGACGTTCCTCGCCTTCTTGATCCAGCAAAACATCGAGGTAGTAGATGAGTACCGTCAGCATGACAGCGTGGTGACGGTGATGGTGAAGTGATCTCCGCAGAGCTTCGCCTAAGCACTATGAAAATATGACCGAGGGTGTAAACGGTGGAGGGGGGCGTCGCACACGGCTGGCAATTGTTTGTTGTGTGCTAGGCGCCCCCCTCCCACATATATATAGGCGGGAGGGAGGGAGGAGCAGCCAAAGGGGGAGCCCAAGTAGGAGGAATACTACTTGGGGTCTCTCCCAAGCCGCCCCCCTTTCCTTATTTGGAGTGCGGGGAAAGGCAGGGGAGGGTGGCGCCCCCCTTCCTTTCTCCCATGAGAGGGAAAGGCAGGAGGGGCTAGCCCTCCCCCTTTTCCTTCCCTAGGGCTGGCCAAACAAGGGAGGGGGTGCACCAGCCCCCCTTGTGGGCTGGTCTGTCCCCTCCTTTGGCCCATAAGGCCCACATCTTGCCGGGGGTTGCTCGGAACCCCTTCCGGTGACCTGATTCCTTCCCGGTACGTCCCGAAACACTTCCGGTGTCCAAATACCATCGTCCTATATATCAATATTTACCTCTCGACCATTTCGAGACTCCTCATCATGTCTGTGATCTCATCCGGGACTCCGAACAACATTCGGTCACCAAAACATATAACTCATATAACACTATATCATCAATGAACGTTAAGCGTGCGGACCCTACGGGTTTGAGAATTATGTAGACATGATGACCCACAAGTATAGGGGATCAACTGTACTCCCTTCGTCCGGAAATACTTGTCGAAGAAATGGATGTATCTAGATGTAATTTAGTTCTTCGTACATCCATTTTTATCCATTTCTATGAGAAGTATTTTCGGACGGAGGGAGTAGCTCTTTTCGATAAGTAAGAGTGTCGAACCCAACGAGGATCAGAAGGAAATGACAAGTGGTTTTCAGCAAGGTAATGTCTGCAAGTGCTGAAATTGTAAGTAACAGAGTAGTTTGATAGCAAGATATTTTGTAACAAGCAAGTAATGATAATAGTAGCAAAAGTGCAGCAAGGTAGCCCAATCCTTTTGAGGCAAAGGACAGGCCAAAACGGTCTCTTATAATAGGCAAAGCGTTCTTGAGGGTACACGGGAATTTCATCTAGTCACTTTCATCATGTTGGTTCGATTTGTGTTCGCTACTTTGATAATTTGATATGTGGGTGGACCGGTGCTTAGATGCAGTTCTTACTTGAACAAACCTCCTACTTATGATTAACCCTCCCGCAAGCATCCGCAACTACGAGAAAAGTATTAAGAATAAATTCTAACCATAGCATTAAACTTTTGGATCCAATCGGTCCCTTATGGAATAGTGCATAAACTCGGGTTTAAGCTTCTGTCACTCTCGCAACCCATCATCTAATTACTACTCCAAAATGCATTCCCTTAGGCCCAAATATGGTGAAGTGTCATGTAGTCGACGTTCACATGACACCACTAAGGGAATCACAACATACATACTATCAAAATATCGAACACACATAAAGTTCACATGATTACTTGCAACATGATTTCTCCCGTGACCTCAAGAACAAAAGTAACTACTCACAAATGATAATCATGCTCAAGATCAGAGGGGTATCAAATATCATAATGGATCTAAACATATAATCTTCCACCAAATAAACCATATAGTAATCAACTACAAGATGTAATCAACACTACTAGTCACCCACAAGCACCAATCTATAGTTCCGGTAACAAGATTGAACACAAGAGATGAACTAGGGTTTGAGATGAGATGGTGCTGTTGAAGATGTTGATGGAGATTGCCTTCCCCAAGATGGGAGAGTTGTTGGTGATGATGACGACGATGATTTCCCCCTCCGGGAGGGAAGTTCCCCCGGCGGAATCACTCCGCTGGAGCGCAAAAGTGCTCCTGCCCAAGTTCCGCCTCGAGACGGTGGCACTCCATCCCGAAAGTCCTCTCTTTATTTTTTCTAGGTCAAAATGAATTATATACCAGAAGATGGGCACCGGAGGTGGGCCTGGGTGAGCACAACCCACCAGGGCGCGCCTTGGCTCCCTGGCGCGCCCAGGTGGGTTGTGCCCACCTGGTGGGCCCCCTATGGTACTTATTTGCTCCAATATTCTTCATATATTCCATAAAAATTCTCCGTGAAGTTTCAGCTCGTTTGGAATTGTGCAGAATAGGTAGCCTGTCGTAGCTTTTCCAGGTCCAGATTTACTGCTGCCGGAATTCTCCCTCTTTGTGTGTACCTTGCAAATTATGAGAGAAAAGGCATTAGAATTACTCCAAAAAGCATTATTATGCATAAAAACATCATAAATAATAGTAGGAAAACATGATGCAAAATGGACGTATCAACTCCCCCAAGCTTAGACATCGCTTGTCCTCAAGCGAAAACTGAAATCGAAAAACATGTCCACATGCTTAGAGAGAGATGTGTCGATAAAAACAAAATATGGACATAGAAGCATCATGTAGATTATTATAACAGCAACAAACTTAAACATAAGACTCTTATCATAGAACTTTTATCATAGACTTCTCATGAACAAGTGACAATTCAACGCACTTATCGAAGTATAAAGCAAAAACTCTATTAGAAACCAACAAACTATGTTCTCAATCAACTTTGTAGCTACAATTCATCATCTTCTCAGGAAGGGTCACGTATCGGAGCCTTTAGGCAAGTCCACATACTCAACCATCATATAGTCTTCTATGATTGCTAACACTCACCGCATACACATGAGCAAAATGTTTCAACCGGACACATAGAAAGATAGGGGCTTAAAGTTTCGCCTCCCAATGTATTCACCTCAAGGGTGATGTCAACAATAATAACTCATGCCACCCATATTCAGCTGGACATATGTGCCTAGATCTTTCCTCACCACATGATGCTTGCCAAAGGAGAAAAATAAAAAAGGAATAGAGAGAAAACTTTGACTCTGGGCAAGCACCACATGTTAAAGGATCCATGACAATATGACTTCTATGTGAATATGAACAAACATAAATCATTAAGTTGTCTTCCTTGTCCAACGTCAACAATTTTGGCATATAATATTTTGATGGGGGCTCACAATCACAAAAGATTTCTAGGATAGTGTATTTATATGTGAATCTTCTCTTCCCTTATTAATTCTTTCATGAGTTGCATCATTGACTAATGCTATGTTTGTCAATCTCTAATAAAATTTTCTACTTATACTTTTCCTTATGTGGTGTCCTCACCTACCATAAGATTAGCATATGATCTTTTTGATTTATTTCCTTTCTTTTTATTGCAACATAAAAGTAAAGAAAGCAAAAACTCAAACTAAACTTTATTATATATCTCGCACACGATTACAAGGATAGATCACTAAGCAAACTTTTGAAAAGAAAGGATCGAACTAAACTTTTATTCATCTAAAGCAAAATATTGAACTAAAATAAGTAAAGGCAAAAGATAGTGGGGATGATACGATATCGGGGCACCTCCCCCAAGCTTGGCGGAAGCCAAGGGGAGTGCCCATACCCGATACTCAATTTTATTTTGGCGATGAAGAAGAAGGTGGTGGTGATGAAGAAGATATCTTGTCCTCGGGTTTCCATGGCAGAGGTCCACCATCATAAGAGGAGGAGTGAGTCTCACGGGTCCTGCAACCAGCAGCCAAACTCATACCTTTAAACCTCGCCTCATATTCAAAGACTTGATTTTGGAGATCGTAGATCTGGCTTTGGAGGAAGTTGATTTTCTCGTTGAGGGTGAAGACGATGTCCTTCATGGACTTGCCATCCACCTTGAGATCACGGGAAAGGTCCGTGATCATGAGGTGATTGCCATGGAGTCCACGCTCCACCATCCCCTTACACCGGAAGACCTCCTGCTCCATAGCTTCAAGCCTGCCTCCATAGTTCCCGTCCCCTTGGGACCTGGCATGTCGCGGGAAACCACGGCCACCTATGGGACCAGGAGGCCCCTTGCTGGTTCGGCAGGGGGACGTCGCGTTGCACAAAGAGCAGACCAACGTGTAGCAGCACGGCAGAGATCACACAAGCATTTTTACCCAGGTTTGGGCCACCGCGAGGCATAAAACCCTACTCCTGCTTTGGTGGATTGATGGTGGAAAGGTGGTGGTGGAGCGTAGTACACTTGCCCGGCAGGGGTTGCCTCAGGGCGGCAGCGACTACGCGCGTATGGGTGTGTGAGTTATCCAACCTTCTAACCCTTTCTACGGTTGCCATGGGCCTCCTTTTATAGATCAAGGGGTTACCACAATGGCAAAGTAGTCATTATGCACTGATAAGATAGCAAACAGTGCTATCATACCTAACTCTGCGGGCTGACAGGGCGCATTAAATGCATCGCTCAACGTCACATCGTTGGTTGCCCGGCAAGGCTGCTGGGCTATCTTGCCAGCTCCACGCCTGCTCTCTTGACACGTCGCAGGACGGGTGTCATCTGTGGGTTTTTCCTGTAGGGAGAGGCTGCCATGTGGCGAATGGCTGCCACTTAGTCACTCTGCGGCTTGACACCTCACTGATTGACAACGTGGGTCGTGGCGGAGTGGCTGGTGAGGTGGTTTACCTCCGTGTGTCCCGGCAGGCCCTGCCGGGACGTCTTGGACGTCTTCTTCCGGTGGTGGCCTCGCCCCTTGCCGAGCTCGTCTGCTCGGCAAAGGAGGCCCTTCTCCTGATGGCATCCTGCTTCTCTGGCTTGATCTTGGTCCCTCTGATCTGCATGTTGATCTTTGGAGATCTTGGTTCCTTGTATCCTGACTAGGATTGGTGCTTCAATCTTGTTCTCGCGCCTGTGCACAGTCTGGGCAACAGACCCAGGGTTTGTTGCGCCGACAGAAGCCCCCGGGCCTGCCCCAAACGCGCCGCCGAGCGTCGTCGGGGTAGGGCCTAATAAGTGCACAGGCGGGGTTGCCGAAAAGATTGATCTCTTGAGGTCTTCTTTGCTTCTTCATTAGTCTTGATTCCGGGCCAGTTTCCGGTTTCTCCGTGCGCCGTGAAAGCCAATAGTGGTGGGGCCGCTCCAGTAATGGCCCGTGAATGACTTTAACGCACGAGGCGGTAACTGCCAATTCACTCTTCCCATCCTTAGCCATGTATGCTGCATGCATCGCGCGGAGTAGGTAACGGAGGCGCATGGCGTGGGAGAGCATCAAGGCGAGGGCCCGGTCATCTTGAATTGGTGGAGGAGGACGCTGGTCGCCCATTGAGGGAGTGGCTCCCCTCCCCAGTCCGCCTATGAAAGGAGGGGTGGAGGAGGGCGGAGTCATCTACCCTTGCATTCTTCCTCTTCTGTCTTTTGCTTCTGCTGGTTATGTCGAAAAGAAGAGCCCGGGGATAGCCCCGGGGCTCGTGGTTGGGGCTAGTGTTGCCACATGCTGGTGCTGGTGCTTGGGGAGTGAGCCTGGTCCTTGCTGTGGTGGATCTCTTGGTTCCTTCGAGGCTCGGCCGGGAGGCGGGGCCGGAGACCATTGGTAATCCCAGCACTGCCCCTCCCGGAAGTCTTGGGGCTGATGTCGATGAGAGGCATGCCTTCCTGCCCGCCAAGGTGGGGAGCGGTGCGCCCCAAGTCCCCTGGCCATCTTGGCCGCTCACCGTCTCCCCGGGGAAGGTGCCGAATTGGAGTCTTGGCGCTTCTCGGGAGCAGCGGTGGTGAGGAGAAAATGAGGGAAGACGGAGAAGGCGGGTGGCAGGGGGTCAGGTCGGAGTAGGATGGTGTGGATGCCTTCGCCTGTGACCGGTGACCTGCCGCCTCGTCTTCCCGCTCTTCCCCTCCCTCCCCGGCATCATCATCACCAGACTCCTAGGGTGATAGCCGGGGAGGGATGTTCTCTTAGCGCCTTCGCCTCCCCCCAGTAGTCTTCTGGCTGAGCTTTGGTGGATGAGTCCATCGGTGCTCAAGCCGGGGCTTCTTGCTGGCTCTGGAGGTGGCGACGAGAGGGCGCCGCCCCGTCCTCCATATTCCTCCTTCGCAGCCTCGCCACTCCCGGTCTTGTCAGGCCGTGCCAGGTGGGTCGTGATGGGACCGGGATGGGCTCCTGCTTGGGTGCCCTTTTCTCTTCTTTTCCTCCTTCCGCCACAGTGCTTGATGGAGGGAAAACGAAAAGAGGGGAATACTGGGCACTTATCTTTTTTCAATCTTAAATCTGTAGGCACTTGCCAAATTTTAATTCAAATAATGTAATCTTGATGTCTACTACACAGCCTTCTTCTTGTAGACGTTGTTGGGCCTCCAAGTGCAGAGGTTTGTAGGATAGTAGCAAATTTCCCTCAAGTGGATGACCTAAGGTTTATCAATCCGTGGGAGGCGTAGGTTGAAGATGGTCTCTCTCAAACAACCCTGCAACCAAATAACAAAGAGTCTCTTGTGTCCCCAACACACCCAATACAATGGTAAATTGTATTGGTGCACTAGTTCGGCGAAGAGATGGTGATACAAGTGCAATATGGATGGTAGATATATGTTTTTGTAATCTGAAAATATATAACTTCAAGGTAACTAATGATAAAAGTGAGCGTAAACGGTATTGCAATGCGTTGAAGCAAGGCCTATGGTTCATACTTTCACTAGTGCAAGTTCTCTCAACAATAATAACATAATTGGATCATACAACTATCCCTCAACATGCAACAAAGAGTCACTCCAAAGTTACTAATAGCGGAGAACAAACGAAGAGATTATGGTAGGGTACGAAACCACCTCAAAGTTATTCTTTCCGATCAATCCATTGGGCTATTCCTATAAGTGTCACAAACAGCCCTAGAGTTCGTAGTAAAATAACACCTTAAGACACACATCAACCAAAATCCTAATGTCACCTCAAGTATCCGTGGGTATGATTATATGATATGCATCACACAATCTCAGATTCATCTATTCAACCAACACATAGAACCTCAAAGAGTGCCCCAAAGTTTCTACTGGAGAGTCAAGACAAAAACATGTGCCAACCCCTATGCATAGGTTCATGGACGGAACCCGCAAGTTGATCACCAAAACATACATCAAGTGGATCACGTGATATCCCATTGTCACCACAGATAAGCACGGCAAGACATACATCAAGTGTTCTCAAATCCTTAAAGACTCAATCCGATAAGATAACTTCAAAGGGAAAACTCAATCCATTACAAGAGAGTAGAGGGGGAGAAACATCATAAGATCCAACTATAATAGCAAAGCTCGCGATACATCAAGATCGTGCCAAATCAAGAACACGAGAGAGAGAGATCAAACACATAGCTACTGGTACATACCCTCAGCCCCGAGGGTGAACTACTCCCTCCTCATCATGGAGAGCGCCGGGATGATGAAGATGGCCACCGGTGAGGGATCCCTCCTCCGGTAGGGTGCCGGAACAGGGTCCCGATTGGTTTTTGGTGGCTATAGAGGCTTGCGGGGCGGAGCTCCCGATCTATTCTGTCCCCCGATGGTTTTAGGGTATATTGATATATATAGGCGAAAGAAGTCGGTCAGGAGAGCCACGAGGGGCCCACGAGGGTGGAGGGCGCGCCCCCTGCCTCGTGCCTTCCTCATTGCTTCCCTTACGTGCACTCCAAGTCCCCTGGATTGCTTCCGTTCCAAAAATAACTCTCCCGAAGGTATCATTCCGTTTGGACTCCGTTTGATATTCCTTTTCTGTGAAACACTGAAACAAGGGAAAAAACAGAAACTAGCACTGGGCTCTGGGTTAATAAGTTAGTCCCAAAAATAATATAAAAGTGCATAGTAAAGCCCATTAAACATCCAAGATGGATAATATAATAGCATGAATACTTCATAAATTATAGATACGTTGGAGACGTATCAGCATCCCCAAGCTTAATTCCTGCTCGTCCTCGAGTAGGTAAATGATAAAAGAAAGAATTTATGAAGTGTGAATGCTAGCGGGTGCATAAGTTTGATCAATGATAATTTCAATCACCTTTTCTAGCATCATTATATGTCATAACAGTAGCTCAACTCATCGAACTTTGCATGATCAAGTAATAAACTATTCACATGTTAAAGTATAGATCATGAACTTTCTTGAAAACTAACAAACCGTGTTATTAGTCATCAAACAATTCCAATTCATCTTATTTTCAGGAAGAGTCTATGTCAGAGCTTTGATTTAGCAAATTCCACATACTCAACTATCATTTAGTCTTTCACAATTGCTAACACTCACGCGATATTTATGGGTTCAAAGTTTTAATCAGACACAGAGAAAGATAGGGGCTTATATATATATATATATATATATATATATATATATATATATATATATATATATATATATATATATATATCAGAATCTTTCCAACACAAGGTGCTTGCCAAAGGATAAAATGTAAAAAGGAAATGTGAAGATCACCATGACTCTTGCATAAGGTAAAAGACAATAATAAAAGATAGGCCCTTCGCAGAGGGAAGCAGAGGTTGCCATGCGCTTTTATAATTGGATGCACAAAATCTTAATGCGAGGGAACGTCACTTTATATTGCCACTTGTGATAGGGACCTTTATTATGCAGTCCGTCGCTTTTATTTCTTCCATATCACAAGATCGTATAAAGCTTATTTTCTCCACACTAAAAGATCATACATATTTAGAGAGCAATTTTTATTGCATGCACCGATGACAACTTGCTTGAAGGATCTTACTCAATCCATAGGTAGGTATGGTGAACTCTCATGGCAATACTGGTTTAAGGGATGTTTGGAAGCACAAGTAGTATCTCTACTTGGTGCAAGGAATTTGGCTAGCATGAGGGGGGGAGGCAAGCTCAACGCGTTGGGCGATCCATGACAATATACTTTATTTCGGATATAAGAAAACATAACCCATTACGTTGTCTTCCTTGTCCAGCATCAACCTTTTAGCATGTCATATTTTAATGAGTGCTCACAATCATAAAAGATGTCCAAGATAGTATATTTATATGTGAAATCTCTCTTCCCTCAATATTCTTTCATGAATTGTTCAAGTGACCAATACAATGTTTGCTAACCTTCAATAAATTTACCACCTCTACTTCTTATATGTGAAGTCATTACTCCCCATGGGATAAGCATATGAAACATATATAATTTCAGATTTATGGCATTCAAATCATTCAACTATTTAGTCATAGGATATAAGTGAAGCACACGAGTAGATGACAAACTACTCCAAAAAGATATAAGTGAAGATCAATGAATAGTTAAATAATTATGTAGCTTTGTGAAGACTCTCTCTCATTTAAGAATTTCAGATCTTGGGATTTTATTCAAACATCAAGCAAAACAAAAGAAAATAAAATGACGCTCCAAGCAAAACACATATCATGTGGTGAATAAAAATATAGCTCCAAGTAAAGTTACCGATGAACGAAGACGAAAGAGGGGATGCCTTCCGGGGCATCCCCAAGCTTAGACGCTTGGTTATCCTTGAATATGACCTTGGGGTGCCTTGGGCATCCCCAAGCTTAGGCTCTTGCCACTCCTTATTCCATAGTCCATCGAATCTTTACCCAAAACTTGAAAATTTCACAACACAAAACTCAACAGAAAACTCGTGAGCTCCGTTAGCGAAAGAAAACAAAACACCACTTCAAGGTACTGTAATGAACTCATTCTTTATTTGTATTGGTGTTAAATCTACTGTATTCCAACTTCCCTATGGTTTATAAACTATTTTACTAGCCATAGATTCATCAAAATAAGCAAACAACACACGAAAAACAGAATCTGTCAAAAACAGCAGTCTGTAGTAATCTGTAACTAACGCAAACTTCTGGAACTCAAAAAATTCTACCAAAATAGGACGTCCTAGATAATTTGATTATTGATCTGCTTCAATTGGAATCAGTATTTTATCACATTCTGGTGATTTTTAAAAATTGTTTTCGTGAACAGAAAGTTTCTGGAATTTTCAGCAAGATCAAATAACTATCATCCAAGAAGATCCTATAGGTCTTACTTGGTAAAAACACTAATTAAAACATAAAACTACATCTAAACAGAAGCTAGATGGATTATTTATTCCTAAACAGAACCAAAAATCAAGAAACTAAAATAAAATTGGGTTGCCTCCCAACAAGCGCTAACGTTTAACGCCCCTAGCTAGGCATGATGATTTCAATGATGATCGCATAAAAGATAAGAATTGAAACATAAAGAGAGCATCATGAAACACATGGCAAGCACATTTAAGTCTAATCCACTTCCTA
This sequence comes from Triticum aestivum, assembly GCF_018294505.1. Classification (NCBI taxonomy): domain Eukaryota; kingdom Viridiplantae; phylum Streptophyta; class Magnoliopsida; order Poales; family Poaceae; genus Triticum; species Triticum aestivum. The sequence goes on from NC_057805.1 coordinate 92,578,715, forward strand.
TGCATAGGGATTTTGTGAGCAAACAACTCATGGAAACAATAATCAACTAGCATAGGAAGGCAAAACAAGCATAACTTTAAAACTTTAAGCACATAGAGAGGAAACTTGATATTATTGCAATTCTTACAAGCATATGTTCCTCCCTCATAATAATTTTCAGTAGCATCATGAATGAATTCAACAATATAACCATCACATAAAGCATTCTTTTCATGATCTACAAGCATAGAATTTTTACTACTCTCCACATAAGCAAAATTCTTCTCATTCGGAATAGTGGGAGCAAACTCAACAAAATAACTATCATGTGAAGCATAATCCAATTGAAAACTAAAATCATGATGACAAGTTTCATGGTTATCATTATTCTTAATAGCATACATGTCAATAATCATCATAAATAGCAACTTTGTTATCATAATCAATTGGAACCTCTTCCGAGGATTCATCACTAAATAAAGTCATGACCTCTCCAAATCCACTTTCATCAATATAATCATCATAAATAGGAGGCATGCTTCATCATAATAACTTTGCTCATCAAAACTTGGGGGACAAAAAATATCATCTTCATCAAACATAGCTTCCCCAAGCTTGTGGCTTTGCATATCATTAGCATCATGGATATTCAAGGAATTCATACTAACAACATTGCAATCATGCTCATCATTCAAATATTTAGTGCCAAACATTCTAATGCATTCTTCTTCTAGCACTTGAGCACAATTTTCCTTTCCATCATTTTCACGAAAGACATTAAAAAGATGAAGCATATGAGGTAAACTCAATTCCATTTTTTAGTTTTCTTTTATAGACTAAACTAGTGATAAAACAAGAAACAGAAAGATTTGATTGCAAGATCTAAAGATATACCTTCAAGAACTCACCTCCCCGGCAACGGCGCCAGAAACTGCTTAGTTGACGGGGTGTGAGTGCCACTTACCTAGCCTCCCCGGCAACGGCGCCAGAAAAGAGCTTGATGTCTACTACACAGCCTTCTTCTTGTAGACGTTGTTGGGCCTCCAAGTGCAGAGGTTTGTAGGACAGTAGCAAATTTCCCTCAAGTGGATGACCTAAGGTTTATCAATCCGTGGGAGGCGTAGGTTGAAGATGGTCTCTCTCAAACAACCCTGCAACCAAATAACAAAGAGTCTCTTGTGTCCCCAACACACCCAATACAATGGTAAATTGTAGAGGTGCACTAGTTCGGCGAAGAGATGGTGATACAAGTGCAATATGGATGGTAGATATATGTTTTTGTAATCTGAAAATATAAAAACAGCAAGGTAACTAATGATAAAAGTGAGCGTAAACGGTATTGCAATGCGTTGAAACAAGGCCTAGGGTTCATACTTTCACTAGTGCAAGTTCTCTCAACAATAATAACATAATTGGATCATATAACTATCCCTCAACATGCAACAAAGAGTCACTCCAAAGTTACTAATAGCGGAGAACAAACGAAGAGATTATGGTAGGGTACGAAACCACCTCAAAGTTATTCTTTCCGATCAACCCATTGGGCTATTCCTATAAGTGTCACAAACAGCCCTAGAGTTCGTAGTAAAATAACACCTTAAGACACACATCAACCAAAACCCTAATGTCACCTAGATACTCCAATGTCACCTCAAGTATCCGTGGGTATGATTATACGATATGCATCACACAATCTCAGATTCATCTATTCAACCAACACATAGAACCTCAAAGAGTGCCCCAAAGTTTCTACCGGAGAGTCAAGACGAAAACGTGTGCCAACCCCTATGCATAGGTTCATGGACGGAACCCGCAAGTTGATCACCAAAACATACATCAAGTGGATCACGTGATATCCCATTGTCACCACAGATAAGCACGGCAAGACATACATCAAGTGTTCTCAAATCCTTAAAGACTCAATCCGATAAGATAACTTCAAAGGGAAAACTCAATCCATTACAAGAGAGTAGAGGGGGAGAAACATCATAAGATCCAACTATAATAGCAAAGCTCGCGATACATCAAGATCGTGCCAAATCAAGAACACGAGAGAGAGATCAAACACATAGCTACTGGTACATACCCTCAGCCCTGAGGGTGAACTACTCCCTCCTCGTCATGGAGAGCGCCGGGATGATGAAGATGGCCACCGGTGAGGGATCCCCCCTCCGGCAGGGTGCCGGAACAGGGTCCCGATTGGTTTTTGGTGGCTACAGAGGCTTGAGGCGGCGGAACTCCCGATCTATTCTGTCCCCCGATGGTTTTAGGGTATATTGATATATATAGGCGAAATAAGTCGGTCAAGGGAGCCACGAGGGGCCCATGAGGGTGGAGGGCGCGCCCCCTGCCTCGTGCCTTCCTCGTTGCTTCCCTTACGTGCACTCCAAGTCCCCTGGATTGCTTCCGTTCCAAAAATAACTCTCCCGAAGGTTTCATTCCGTTTGGACTCCGTTTGATATTCCTTTTCTGCGAAACACTGAAACAAGGGAAAAAACAGAAACTGGCACTGGGCTCTGGGTTAATAAGTTAGTCCCAAAAATAATATAAAAGTGCATAGGAAAGCCCATTAAACATCCAAGATGGATAATATAATAGCATGAATAGTTCATAAATTATAGATACATTGGAGACGTATCAAATCTCTCGAGTCCATGTTTGTGTTCTGTAATGCTTGTACTTGTATCATCATATTAATGAAAAAGAAGAACCTTGTCGGGAACCCGTGCATGTGTATGTCCATGCAGAGGTGAAATGCCTGTTTAATATAAATAAATGAGTTTTCCCCGGTAGGCTATCCTGCCGGCACCCTTTTTGTCTGCCAGAGAGTTGCGTCTACAGGCAACAGACAAAGGGGCCAACCCCCCGCTAACTTCTTTTTACCAAAGGCCACTGCGACCACCCTGACCGAAGCAGCGTTCGAGTCAGGGACAGGAGCACCTAAGTCTCAAAAGAGTGGAGAGGTTTTCCTATGCACAAGTTATAGCTTATAGAACACTAATGGATAGGAGGTAGAACTTATCTGTTTGCCTTGCCGGGGATCGCAGTGCCGGGCAACCTTCTCAACTCCTTGTCAAAGCCAAGTTCACGCAGGAACCTGCAGCCTCATGCGGATGAGAATGAATGCACAACGTGACCCTATCTATATGCATATGCAAATGCTCATGAAATGCTTATGCAGTGGTCTTGGAATGCTCATGCATGCATGCAATCTTGGTCGGGGCCCCCCATAGCGCTTTTTTATTTTCTCTTGCACAGGATCACCGCCCTGGCTTTGTACAAACAGTTACATGCAACTGAGGCAAGGCCTGTACAAAAGGGTGGCTGCCGGGCAGGGCCCGACAGCCGCGCCTTACGAGTAGAACTTACGGAGATGCTCAATATTCCATGAGTTTCGCAACTGAATGCCATCTCCGATCTCCAGATGGATTGCGCCAGGTCTAGTGACTCGTACTACCCGGCAAGGGCCTTCCCACTTTGGTGACAACTTGTTTGTACCCTTGGCGGACTGAACGCGCCTAAGGACAAGGTCACCTTCCTCAAACCATCGGGCGTGAACCCTGCGGCTATGATAGCAACACAGGGCCTGCTGATAGCATGCAGCATGCATAGCATCCCGGAGATGGTTCTCCTCAAGTAGCACAGCGTCGTCACGCCGGTGCTGATCTTGCGCTACTTCATCATAGGCAAGCACTTGAGGCGACCCATAAATGTGTTCCGTGGGGATAACTGCTTCTGCCCCGTAGACCAGGGAGAAGGGAGTCTGCCCGGTAGCTCGGTTTGGTGTCGTTCTGAGGGACCAGAGAACTACTGGCAGCCCCTCGATCCACCGCCTGCCGTGCTTCTGCAGCGTATCAAAGGTTCTCGTCTTGAGTCCACGCAGCACTTAAGCGTTCGCCCTCTCAGCTTGTCCATTGCTTCGGGGGTGTGCCACAGAGGCAAATGAGATCTTGCATCCGAGGGCATGAACATATTGCATGAAGGCGCGGCTCGTGAACTGGGTGCCGTTGTCGGTAATGATCCTTGCCGGAACTCCAAAACGACACACCAGTTCTTTCAAGAACTTGATAGCTAACTGAGTAGTCACCTTTCTCACGACAGTCACTTCCGGCCACTTTGTAAACTGTCGATAGCAACAAACAACAATTCAAAGCCCCCAATTGCTCGGGGGAAGGGGCCGAGGATATCGAGCCCCCAGACCGAAAATGGCCATGACAGAGGGATTGTCTGAAGAGCTTGGGCAGGCAGGTGGGTTTTCTTGGAATGGAACTGGCAGGCTTCACATTTGGTGACTAGCTCGACCGCATCTTGGAGGGCTATGGGCCAATAGAATCCTTGCCGGAATGATTTCCCAACTAATGCCCTTGATCCAATGTGGGAGCCGCAGATGCCTTTGTGTATCTCAGCCAGCAGTTCCTTTCCTTCCTCCTGGCAGACACACTTCAATTTCACACCATTGGGCCTCCTTCTGTATAGAGTGTCATCGACAAACTGATAGATACTGGCCCTCCGGGCTACTTTTTCAGCTTCATCTTGGTCGCCGGGAAGCTCTCCGGTTTGGAAGAAGTGGACAATGTGCCTTGCCCAAGTTGGAGCCTATGGCTCGGCAACGAGGACTAGCGACACCTCCTCTGCTGCGGGAGCACATGCCTCGTTTGCGGGGTCAATGGGCCCGGTTGGAGGGTGTGGTCCGGCAGGCTGAGAGGTCTCTGCCAGGAGCGGACGGCTCTACCGGGAGAGGCTTACTGGAGTCCAACTTTCTCCTTTTCTGGGCCATTGTTGCTGGGGATACGGAGGGCTGAGTGAGATGGAGAACAAAAGTCCATGGTTCCACAGGAAGCTTCCGCGCAACACACTTTGACAGATGATCAGCTATGCTATTTTCCGCACAGGGTACGTGCTCTGTTTGCAATCCGGCAAAGCGCTCCTCCAATCTCCTCACTTACTCGACGTATGCCTCCATCAATGGACTTTGGTAATCCTTGTTGACTTGTCTCACCACAAGTTGTGAATCTCCTCGAATGATCAGTCTCTTAATTCCCAATTCAGCTGCAATCCTGAGCCCGGCAAGGAGTCCTTCATACTCAGTTGTATTGTTGGTGGCTTCTTCCCGGGCAAAATGCATTTGGACGACATACTTCAAGTGCTCCCCGGAGGAGGCGACAAAAAGCACGCCAGCTCCTGCACCTTGTAGGGAAAAAGCACCATCAAAATACATAATCCATTCTTGGGGCGATTCCTTGCCGGGAATAACTGTCTCTGTCACTTCCTCATCAGGGGTTGGCGTCCATTCTACAATAAACTCTGTCAATTCCCTGCTCTGAATAGTTGATGTGCTCTCAAACTTCAAACCAAAACTGGATAATTCCAAAGCCCACTCCACTATTTTGCCGGTAGCCTCAGGGTTTCGGAGTATCCTTTGCAACAGGAAACGAGTGAAAACCGTGATCTCATGGGCTTGGAAGTAGTGGCGCAGTTTCCTTGAGGCCATGATGAGACCAAAGATCAACTTTTGCACGCCAGAGTACCTCGATCTAGTTCCCTGTAACAAGGAGCTGACGAAGTACACTGGGTGCTGCACCACTTTCTTCCTTGCCACGTCCTTGGGGTTGCTCTCGTTGCCGTGCTCATTGTTTTCCCGATCCTTCTCTGACTCTACCGGTCTTTGCTCACTTTCTGCCTCATCCACTTCACGCTGCACTACCAAGGCTGCACTGACCACTTGGTTGGTTGCTGCTAAGTACAGCAACAACGGCTCTTGGGGTTTGGGGGCAACCAGGGTAGGCATAGAGGACAAGTAGGCCTTCAACTCTTGCAAAGCTGCATCTGCTTCCGGGGTCCACTTCATAGGCCCTGCCTTCTTCAAAATTTTGAAGAACGACAGGGCGCGCTCGGTAGACTTGGAGATGAATCTGCTTAGCGCGGCAACGCATCCTGTCAAACGCCACACATCCTTAACTGTCCTTGGCGCTTGGATCTACTCGATAGCTTTGATCTTGTCGGGGTTAGCTTCGATCCCGCGATGGGATACGAAGAACCCAAGCAACTTGCCGGAGGGAACACCAAATACACACTTCTCCGGGTTGAGCTTCAAATTGATCTTGCGCAGATTAGCAAACATCTCCTCCAAATCTTGAATAAGGGTGGCCTTATCCTTGGTCTTGACCACAATGTCATCCATATAAGCTTCTATGTTTCTGTGCAGCCGTGGCTTAAAACCAATCTGGACCGCCCTTGCAAAAGTGGACCCGACACTCTTTAATCCAAACGGCATGCGGACAAAGCAGTACGTACCTCATGGAGTAAAGAACGACGTCTTCTCTTCATCTTATTTGGACATGAAGATTTGGTGATACCCAAAATATGCATCCAGAAAGGAGAGAAAATCACAACCTGAAGTGGAATCCACAATCTGATCGATACGCGGCAAGGGAAACGGGTCCTTCGGGCAAGCCTTGTTGAGATCTGTGAAATCTATGCAAAGCCTCCACTTCCCGTTAGCCTTCCGGACTACCACTGGATTTGCCAACCACGTGAGATGCAGCACTCCTCTGACCAAACCAGCTGCCTCAAGTTTCTTGATCTCTTCCACAATGAACTGCTGCCTCTCCAAGGCCTGCTTCCGGACTTTCTGCTTGACAGGTCGGGCATGTGGGCAGACAACAAGGTGGTGCTCGATTACCTCTTTGGGAACACCGGGGATATCAGATGGTTGCCAGGCAAACACATCGATATTCGCCCGCAGGAAGGCAACAAGCGCGCTTTCCTATTTGTCATCGAGGGTGGTGCTGATAGTGAAAGTACCATCAATGTCAGCCAGCCCTGCCGGGACCTTCTTTACTTGGGGTGCAGCGACCTTGGATTTCTTGCTGTTGGAACACTCTGGCACGTCGTCAACGGGTGCCTTGCACTCGGTGGGGGCACACTTCCCGGACTCTTTACCGGAGGCCCTACAATCTCTCTTTTTTCCTTTGCTTTCCTTAGCGGGAGCTGCTGCTGCTGCTGCTGCTGCCTCTGCCGCGACCGCGTCCCGGTACATCTTGTCCACACAAATGATCGCATCCTTCTCATCTGATGGGATGGTGATGACTCCCAGTGGCCCAGGCATCTTCAAGGTGTTGTAGGCATAGCGGGATGCCGCCATGAACTTAGCCAGGGCCAGGCGCCCAAGAATCCCATTGTATGGCAGGGGGAGATCAACCACATCAAACACAATCCTCTCAGTCCGGTAGTTCAGTTCTCCCCCAAATGTTACCGGTAACGTGATCTTTCCCTTAGGATGGCTCCTGCAGGGATTAACTCCTTGAAACGTGCCGGTAACCTCTAGCTCTTCCTTTGCTATCTGAAGCTTGCTAATAACTTCTGGGGAAATCAGATTCAACCCGGCCCCGCCATCCACCAGCATCTTTGTGACCTTGAGGTTGCGAATTGTCGGGGAGACCAACAATTGCAAACACCCTACCGTAGTGGTACGGCTAGGGTGATCCTCCTCGTCAAAGATGATGGGCGTACATGCCCACTTGAGCGACTTCCGGGCCTCTGGTGCTGGTTCCACGGCATTGACTTCTCGCGCCCACCGCTTCAGTTGGCGGTGAGAGGTGTGCAGAGACGCACCCCCATCAATGCACAGGGCGTCAGTGGCCTTCTGAAACTCTTGCTCACTGGTTTCCTCTTCATCCCCTCCATCACTCTCATCGTCACAAGCTTCCTTCTCTCGACATCTGGCGGGCTTTCCTTGGTTCCGAAAGCGTTTGCCGGGGCGATTTACTTCACCGCCTCGGCCTTTACCGCCAGCAACATTCTGACCTTTTTCCTTGTCACGCTTCTCACACTCTGCTTTCTGTCTCTTGACAAGCTCAACCTGATAACACTCTTGAAGGTCGTGGCCCTTGGTACGATGGATCTTGCAATACGGCTCGTCACCTTTCTCGGCTTTCTCGGCAGCAGCGGCTTCCCGACAGTCAGTGCACACGGCAGCTTCCTTGTCAGGGGCCTCAACTTTGGCCTTCTTGTCGGTACTAGGCATACCCGATCCTTCAACAGTCATCACTGCCTTATCCCTCCGCTTCTTACTGCGTTTCTTGCTCTTCTTCTAACTGGTTGATTCATCATCATCCTCTGAATCAACATTGGTGCAATCTTCTTCTTCGGGCAACTTTCTTCCCTCCTCTATCCTAGCACACTTGTCCACCAACATGTAGAGCTCTTTCACAGTCTTGGGAAACCGCACGTTCATCTTGGAACGCATCCAGCGGTTGCGCACATTGGATTGGAAGGCGGCTATCACGGCTGCCGGATGGATATTTGGGATGTTTCTATGAACTTTGTTGAATCTCTGTAAATACTTACGGAGGGTTTCTCCTTCCTTCTGTTGGAGAGGCTGCAAGTCGCTGGGCCTGCGGGGCTCTTGATGACCGCAAGTGAAGGCGCCAATGAATTCATGGCAAGGTCAGCCCATGGCGAAATGGAGTTCTCCGGTAGGTGCATCAGCCAAGACCTCACATTGGACTTGAGGTCCAAAGGGAAGTAGTTGGCAAACACCTTCTCATCTCTTCCCCCGACAGCCTGAACAGTGATGGTGTAGATGCTCAGGAACTCTGCCGGGTTCAGCCTCCCATCGTACTTCTCAGGTATCTCTGGCTTGAACGTGTGATACATCCATTTTGCATCATGCTTTTATATCGATATTTATTGCATTATGGGCTGTTATTACACGTTATGTCACAATACTTATGCCTATTCTCTCTTATTTTACAAGGTTTACATGAAGAGGGAGATTGCTGGCAGCTGGAATTCTGGGCTGGAAAAGGAGCAAATATTAGAGACCTATTCTGCGCAACTCCAAAAGTCCTGAAACTACGGAAGTTATTTTTGGAATTAATAAAAAATACTAAGCGAAGAAAGTACCAGATGGGGCCCACTGTCGGTCTGTCGGTGTCAAAACCGGCGGATCTCGGGTAGGGGGTCCCGAACTGTGCGTCTAAGGCGGATGGTAACAAGAGGCGGGGGACACAATGTTTACCCAGGTTCGGGCCCTCTCAATGGAGGTAATACCCTACTTCCTGCTTGATTGATCTTGATGATATGAGTATTACAAGAGTTGATCTACCACGAGATCATAGAGGCTAAACCCTAGAAGCTAGCCTATGATTATGATTGTTGTTGTCCTACGGACTAAACCCTCCGGTTTATATAGACACCGGAGGGGGCTAGGGTTACACAGAGTCGGTTACAAGGGAGGAGATCTACATATCCGAATTGCCAAGCTTGCCTTCCACGCCAAGGAGAGTCCCACCCGGACACGGGACGAAGTCTTCAATCTTGTATCTTCATAGTCCAATAGTCCGACCAAAGTATATAGTCTGGCTGTCCGAGGACCCCCTAATCCAGGACTCCCTCAGTAGCCCCTGAAGCAGGCTTCAATGACGATGAGTCCGGCGCTCAGATTGTCTTTGGCATTGCAAGGCGGGTTCCTCCTCCAAATACTCCATAGAAGATTTTGAACACAAGGATCGTGTCCGGCTCTGTAAAACAAATTCCACATCCCACCGTAGAGAGTACAATTTCTCACAAATCTAATCTGCTGACAAATTTCATAGCGTGACATCACGCCATGGCCCGATCATTATTCGAACCGTTTTTCTCAACCAGCTAATGCACATATTGCGAGGCAGTTTTCCTGGCACGTCTTGTTGAAGCAGAGATCGTGTCCCCTTATCACGGGATTCTCATCAATACGGGTGTGGGTAACCCAACCGCGCCATCAATCACGACGCTTGGGGAATAAGCGAGTTTACCAGGCAAGTGGGGAGGCGCAGAATCCCTGCTGCCTTTATAAGGGGATAAGGACTCCCTTTCGCACCCACGCTTTCTTCTTCCCGATCCATTCCCCTTCGCTCGAGCTCTAGTGCCCGAGCGTTCGTCTTCTCCGCCCACAAAGGCCTGCCGAAAATGTCCGGATCCGGAGCAGGAGGCAAGTGGATGGCCTCTACCGTCCGGGAGAAGGATATTAAAAAGCTTCGGGAGGCCGGGTACCTGGCCAAGAAAATCAGCCACTGTCTCCCGACGGTGGGACAGATCGTCCCCACTCCGGAACCCCACGAGAGGGTTGCATTCCTCCCTCATTTTGTCCGCAGGCTAGGGTTTCCCCTTCAACCGTTCGTTCGCGGCATCATGTATTATTACGGGATCGATTTTCATGATCTATTCCCCAATTCCTTCCTCAACATCTCGACATTCATCGTCGTGTGTGAGGCTTTTCTCTGCATCTCGCCACACTTCGGCTTATGGCTGAAGATCTTTAATGTGAAGCCCAAGGTAGTGAGCGGCGAGCACGCCAAGTGCGGGGGCGCTATGGTGAGCAAGATGCCCAACGTCACATGGCCAACATGTACTTTTAATGATTCCATCAAAGAGTGGCAACAACAGTGGTTTTACATCACTGAGCCGCGCGGCACGGAATGGGCCGCTGCTCCCGAGTTCCGATCCGGAGCCCCTCTGCGGCTTACGTCCTAGCCCAAGAAGGGCCTGAACTGGTCTTCGTCTGACGAACTGTCAGTGCTCCAGATGCGCGTTAAAGATATGGAAGACAAGAACATCGAACTTGTCAATGTAGTCCAGGTGATGTTAGTTCGCCCTGCCTTGTCAACACCGGACTTGCAATCTATGGGAATTCGATCCGGCCAAGCACCAGACCCTGCGAGAGCTCTTTGGCTCCTCGAACAAAGACATCTGGAAGGTGCTTTTCAAGTCCAGCAAATCATGGCTGGACTCAGCCGAGGACCGCGGGTACCAACTGTCCCGCCATGCAAGCTCGGCAAGTCATCATACGTTTTATCACATAACCCAAGGGAAATGCTTAATGTATTTTCCACAACTCTCCTAGGGCTGGACGAAGAAGGCGGTGCGGATCCACTGTCCGGCCCCACTGCCCGAAGAACTGGCTGGCCCACTTCTGACGAAGATGCTGGTCCCGGCGCCTTACAAGGCGCCGAAGAAGAAGGCCGAGAAGGAGGCCAAAAAGACCCGGGGCGGCCTTCGTCGCCGCGGCACTTTGGACACAATATCTGAAGGCTCCAATGCCCGTTCTGCCTCCGAAGAAGACGAGGAGGAGGAGG
>NC_057805.1:92590104-92622040 GCF_018294505.1 Triticum aestivum
AGGAGTCCACTGCCGCCGCTGATAACGGCCTGGAGTGGGATCCCAGGGCCCAGCCCCTGGTGAACTTGTGAGTATCCAAACACAATTATGCGTCCAGACTCATCATGGCATAATATTTTAACCTGAGCCATACTTTTTGTAGTCCGGCGAGGTCCTGCACCGAACAATCCTCGTCAGAGGATTTGCTGAGCTCGGATGCTATGGAGAGCGGGACGCCCCCGAAGGCCCCTTCCCCCAAATATGTGAATAACACCGAGGTTTCGTCCCAGAAGGACCCAAGCCAAGGAGGGGGAAAAGATCGTGAAGGCGGCGCCTGGAGGTCAAACTTTAGGGGCCGGAGACATGGGGGAGAAGATTCCCATAGGAGTCGACGGCGGGGGCCATCTTGAATTCGGCCCCCAGCTGGACGCAATTCCGGAGACCAATATGGCTCCAGAATCAAGCAGGCTGCCTCCCTCGGCTGGAGGGAGTGTGCCTGTTCCACCGGCAACCGCTGTCCAACCAGAGGTGCCGGACGCTTTGTTGGCGGCACTGAAGAGCGCCTCCATCGTCGATGAACACCGTGCCCTTATGGGTGCGGTGATTGAGAAGATTTAGTCTGCTGAGAGTGGACTGAATGAAGCCTGTATGAGCCTTATAAGAGGCTTGGAGGTATGTTCTATGAGGTTTCGAAGAGTGTCATAGTATGGATAGTAGCCCCTGATACACTGTTCGGTGAAAGAAAGAACTGGACAGAGGATCAAATTTATGTTCGCAGGAAGACTCTGTTGATGACATCAATCTCTCTTCTTTTATAAGCAGGCGTCTGTAGCGACTGCTACCTCGCATACTGCGGAGGTCTCCAGACTGAATCAAAGTCTAGAGCGGGCCAAAGAAGAACTTGGCCAATTGAAAAGGCAGTTAGAAGATAAACAAGGTATGCACAAGCCCTGTTCGCGTTCATTGCGAACGAATTTCCAGTATGATAAAATATGTTTCATGATTTGCGCTAGGGACGATGACCGAAGTCGAGGCTCTTAAGAAGGCTGTGGCCGAGGCCGAGAAAAAGGCAGCCGCAGAGCAGGCTCTTCGTGAGAAGCACGAGGGCAGGATTATTGAAGCTGAGCAGGAGCTTCAAGAGGCCGTGAAGAAATGCGAGACCTTGGAGCAGAGTTTAACGGAGAAAGAATCCGAACTCACCAAGGCTCATCAGGCCGCGCACGATGCCCGGGGGGAAACCCAAAGCACCCTGCAGGAGATCCAAGAGGCAAGGAAGACCGTGGCGGGTAAGGCTTTTTTCCATGTAAAGCAAGTATTTGAGGAGAAAATCATGTTTCTAATTTTGAATTCGGATTTCTCCAGGGGTATTTACGGAGCTGCCCCGCAGCATATCGGATGCCGCCCAATTCTACCGAGCTGAAGAAAGGGAAACTGCGGATAAGCTCTTCTGGTCGCAGTATCTGGCACCGAATTATCCGGTGCCTTTTTCCGATCAACTGAAACAGCTGATCGAACTGCATAGGGCGGCCGAACTAGCCATGAAGGATTTGATTATCCGGCTATGGCCCGCCGAGCCTATTCCAAGCAGCTACTTCGGGCTCGTGAAGCGGCTTGTAAGTGCCTGCCCTCGACTTGACGTCATCAAGCGGTCGGTCTATATAGAGGGTGCGTGAATGGCCTTCGCCTGCGCAAAGGTGCACTGGGGGAAGATGGATGCTGAAAAGCTGATGACCGAGGGACCGCCAGAGGGGAAGGAGCACCTCAAGCCCGAATTATATTATGAAAGTGTCCTGAAAGGATCCTGCCTTGCGGCGGTGTAATGCACCAAGGACGTTATATTTCCATGAATACAATCATGTTGTCCTTTGTAATGTTTGAACAAGGTCATTTCTATTATTTATTGCCTGTTATATGAAAGTTTATCCTCCTGCGCGGCCGTTTTATATATTAATCCTGAGAGTTAGCCAGTCGTCGGCTTCTGCCCCCACGTAGGAAGTACGGGGGTGTTCGGGATAAACGTGATCACTCTTTATCCCAGTTTTGGGTCCTTCGAAGGAGGTGTTCAGCACAACGAACCAAGCAATCGGACTATAGGGCTTTATCACTCTCACTTAGCCATAGGAGCTTTAGAAAAGGAAGGTGGGCGCAGCCCCTGGTGTTCGGAAGACCGCACGAGGGGCTCTATAAGCACCTGATCGAAAGAAAAACCGATCCATCGCACGCTGCATTGGTTATGGCATTATGCGGGAGAAATCCTTAAAGATTTTACAACCTCTCGAACAGCTGACCAGCTCTCGCCGTATCATGACAGTCAGTTTTCGGCTTTCTCTACTGAGGTGCTCGTCCGGAAGAACCGGGACACAATCGCAGTAGTTCTCCCTGTGCCGCCTTAGCCGATATAGCGGAACGTAAGGCAGCAAAACATGGGAGCCGGGCAAACCCAACATTTGACCCAAGACATGATTCGGAGCTGATGCATATAATGCTATGAGTTCGGGGTGTCGAACTTCCATGAAGGTGTTCGGACTTTATTGCCGTATTATGGGTAAAACGAAGCCCCTGGCATATTTAAGGCGTATCACGGCATACGGATGCCACTTGACAAAAGAATTTCAATAAGAAATAACAGCAGATAAGCGTCATATAAATCCACATGTTGTATTTGAATGGTACGTCGATGCGTATGAGTACAGGTAATGTGATAAAAAAGAGATATGACTGTGGAACCTATTGAGACCAGGGGGGAAGAAGCTGTGTGCAGATCCGGAGTATAGTCGGATGGTCATTGCGGGGAATATCTAAGGATTCCCTTGCGCGTTCGAGCTGATTCCAAATCGCCAGTCCTGGTCGGCGCAAGGGTGAACCTGCAAAGGGAATGTAAGAAATGTTTGTGTGCCAGAGAGCGGTTGAGCCGCGGTATGCGGCCTGTCCTGGCCTTCGCCGGAGTGTTTAATTGAGCTCTGGACGAGCCAGGCTATCCTGCCGCGAAGTAGTTCGGAGTCCTTTGGCGGTGTCCGGGAGCCTGGCCGTCGACTCGAGGTTCGATTGGAAGGTGCCACTCGTTGCTTCTGCTGTTAAAGCAGCGGTATACTCCTTGGTGCCGAGGGAAAGTTTGGCCTTGCCATTAACCGTGATGACGCCGCGCGGACCGGGCATCTTGAGCTTACGGTAGGCGTAATGTGGCACCATGTTGAATCGAGCGCGCGGTTCGTCCGAGCAGTGCCTGATAATCACTGCGGAAGGGGACGATGTCGAAGATTAACTCTTCGGCACGGTAATTGTCTGGTGATCCGAAGACTACCTCAAGGGCGATGGAGCCTGTACAGCTGGCCTCCACACCTGGTATAATACCTCTGAAGGTGGCTTTAGTGGGCTTGATTACCGAATGATCGATGCCCATCTTGCGCACTGTGTCCTGGTAAAGCAGGTTTAGACTGCTGCCTCCGTCCATAAGGACTCGTGTGAGGTGGAACCCGTCAATTATTGGGTCGAGGACTAGTGCGGCTGGATTGCCCTGATTGGTGTTAACCGGACGATCCGTGCGATTGAAGGTGATTAGCCCTAGTTTATATTGTGGGATGACTGGTTCTGTTAAGTCGACATCCCTAAGGGTGCACATCCGGTCCGGGTTGGGAGTGTGGGTTCCGTTTACCATGTTCACCGTTTGGATTTGCGGGGGAAATTTCTTTTGCCCTCCTGTATTCGGTGATCTGGGCCCCTCGCCGCCATCATCGCTTTGAGACCCCTTATCTTTGTTTTTGGCGCCTGACCTGCCGGCTTGTTTGAAGACCCAGCATTCTCTGTTGGTATGATTGGCTGGTGTTCTTGGGGTGCCATGAATTTGGCATGGGCGGTCGAGTATGCGGTCCAGACTGGACGGACCTGAATTGTCATTTTTGAGTGGCCCATTCCGCTGACCGGACTTAGAGCCACTAAATCTGGCATTGACTGCCATATCTTCGGCGTTTTCACCATTTTTGCGGCGCTTGTGTTTGTTGCGTCGGGGTTTGCCGTTGCTATCTCTGGCCTCTGATGTGCCAGGGTTGCTTGATGTGTTGTTGCTATGGGCCAACCAGCTATCTTCGCCCGCGCAAAAGCGGGTCATGAGTGTCGTGAGGGCTGCCATGGATTTTGGCTTCTCTTGGCCGAGATGTCGGGCGAGCCACTCGTCACAGATGTTATGTTTAAAGGCCGCTAGGGCTTTGGCATCCGGACAATCGACAATTTGGTTCTTTTTAGTTAGGAACCGAGTCCAGAATTTCCTGGCTGACTCTCCGGTCAGTTGTGTTATGTGACTTAAATCGTCAGCATCCGATGGTCGCACATAAGTGCCCTGGAAGTTGTCCAGGAATGCGTCTGCCAGGTTCTCCCAACTTCTGATGGAGTTTGCCGGCAAGCTATTCAGCCAATGCCGAGCCGGCCCTTTGAGTTTTAGCGGGAGATACTTGATGGCGTGTAGATCATCCCCGCGGGCCATGTGAATGTGGAGGAAGAAATCCTCTATCCATACCGCGGGGTCTGTAGTGCCATCATATGATTCAATGTTCACGGGTTTAAAACCTTCTGGGAATTCATGATCCATTACTTCATCAGTGAAGCATAGGGGGTGTGCGGCGCCTCTGTGCCGGACTATATCACGACGCAGTTCATACGAGTCTTGTCTGCTGTATTCGGCCCAGCCGGATTTGCTTTTAGTATATCCGGTGTGACGGTCGTCGTCACACGTTGAGGCGCGCCCCCGTGATCCGTAGACCAATCTTTTATGTCCTGATTTGTTTTCCAATACATCTCGCAGGTCCTTCGTGTTTCCCCGGGCCTTGGTGTTTTTGTTTGGATGGCGGCGGGGTGAGGGCTGGAATTCGGGCTGATATGCCGCTTTGTCTCGGCCACGGGGCGGCCGGTCAGCCGCATCATATGCTGGTAGTGTAGGCTTTAATGCTTCCTCTTCGAGTTGGGGTAACAACTTGCACTTTGGGAAACTTTTGGTTGGGCGTTCGAGTTCGTATTCCTCGGTTGCCAGGACCTCGGTCAATCTATCCGCTAGCAGATCTTGATCAGCCTAAAGCTGCCGCTGCTTTTTCTTCAGGCTTTTTGCTGTGGCTATAAGCCGGCGCTTGAAGCGCTCCTGCTCGACGGGATCCGCAGGCACGATAAATTCTTCGTCGCTGAGGCTCGCCTTGTCTTCGGAGAGGGACATGTAAGTGTCATCTTCTGATTCTCCGTCTATCGCCTGTTTCTTAGGGCTAGCTTGCCCATCCTCCTGCTCGATGCCTGGCTGGAGGGGATTGTCTTTGTCTTCGGCACTATCCGCAGCGTTATTGTCTCTTGTGCCGGTATCGCTGCTTTTGCTATGGCGGGGCTTAGAGCGGCGCCGATGATGCCGGTGCTTAAGTTGCTTCTCGAGGGAATTATCCTCCGTTGCCTTATTGCCATCGCTTTCTTTGGGGGTGTCCACCATATATATATATCATATGATGAGGTGGTAGTCCAGCGCCTTGTGGGCGGTGGTTCCTGTTCTTCTCCTGCATCGTCGTCCATACCGTCGATGTCTTCGGAGCCAAAATCGAGCATGTCGGTTAAGTCGTCGATATTCGCTATTAAGTGGGTGGTGGGTGGGGAACGAATTTCTTCGTCGTCCGCTGCCCACTCGAGCCGGACATAGTTCGGCCGAGGGTCTCCTGACAAGGAGAGAGACCTTAATGAATTTAGCACGTCGCCCAGGGGCGAGTGCTGAAAGATATCTGTGGAGGAGAACTCCATGATCGGTGCCCAATCAGATTCGATAGGCACGAACGCAGGCGGTTCGGAGCCCGTGGCCGAGGATGAATCCAAGGGTCCGGCAACACAGGTCTCGTAGGAGGTGAAGTCAGTATTCGGCTCTATCGCCGCTGAGTGTGCGGCCTCCGTGGCGAGGTCCATCCACCCGTCCTCGGACGGCGTGATCTGCTCCGGATTGAGGGCCGGAGTAGCCATAGGTGTGATCTCCCGAACATCGTCCAACGGCAGAGCTAAGTCATGCTCCTCGTGACTGTGCGGCGCACCTGACATGGGCTCGAATCCGTCGAAGATCAAGTCTCCGCAGATGTCAACGGTATAGTTTAAGTTTCCAAACCTGACCTGACAGCCAGGGGCGTAGCTCTCGATCTGCTCTAGATGGTCAAGCGAGTTGGCCCACAGTACAAAGCCTCCGAATACGAATGTCGGGTGGTAGGTGCGACATATGCCAACGGATGGCTTATCATAGTGGGTGCCAGTAAGACGTCGCCGGTGCCTGGAAACGGGATGAGGCGAAGACATGCACGCCGACGAATCTTACCCAGGTTCGGGGCTCTCCGAGGAGATAACACCCCTAGTCCTGCTCTGCGGGGTCTCTGCATGATCACTAGATCAGAATGAGTAGCTACAAATGCTCCTAGAGCTGTTCGGTTCAAGGGAGAAGAAGAGCAAGGCTAGCTCTTACTTCCCTCTCTTTATGGTGTGTGTGTAATGCTAAGAAGCCAACCCTTTGCATGGGTGTCCCGGGGGTTTATATAGGCCTACCCCCCGGGGGTACAATTGTTATCCGACTGGGCGCTGGTCCCAGCCGTCAGTGTCTACGCTCGCCGGCTTCTTCGCCGGCCGTTGGGGCCCGCCGACTGGTGGGTCCCGCCGGCTGCCGGCCCCTGGGTCGACAGGCCGGCCCCACCGCCTAGGGTCTTGTCGGCGGCTGCTTACTGTAGCCTCGTCCCTGATGACGAGGGCTTCGTCGAGGTAAGCATGGCTACAGTGTGCCGCCTCGGGGGCTCTCACTGTAGCCTTACCTCTTCTTGTCTCCTTAATGTGGCACATGCTTCGAGGGAGGGGGTAGCCGGCTTCTGGGGGCCGGCTACGCCCCTGGCTGACTGGGGGAGGCTGGGCCGCCTTCGCGCCTCTCTCTGGCTAAAGGGGCCCGCCGCCCATGGGCCGTACTGGCGTCTGTCGTGGGTGACGTTGAGGCCAGCATGGCTACAGTGCCGAGCCGGACGGGAGATGGCCGTCCCGTACGGCGTCCTGTGGCCATGACTGCCTCGGGCTTCGGGGGTAGTGGGCCGTACTGTGGCCACACCCCGTCTTGTCACCGTTATGTGGGTGTAGTTTTGGTGGTTGCGGTCTTGGCCGGCTTCTTGGAGTCGGCGTTCTTCGTGGCCGGCTCCGGGAAGTCGGCATCCTCTATGGCCGGCTTCCTGGAGTCGGCCACCCCGTGGTTATCCTGGGGGGGAGGTTGCTGAGGCTGGGTCACCTTCCGAGAGTCGGCTTCAGAGGTAGCCGGCCAGGGAAGGCGGCCCAATGCTTGAAATGCTTGAAGGCCCAAATGGCCTGATAATTTTCTGAATAGCCAGGGGCAGTCGGTTAGGCTACCCGTGGCTATTTACTCCGACAGTAGTCCCCGAAGCTGATTGGGCTTCGAGGTTGGGTAGGAGTCGAGAAGCTCGATCAGCTTCCTATTGACAAGCCGGCAGCTGGGAGCCGGCATTGGTTAGGCGCGCCGTCTTGGCCAAATTTTTTGGAGTCGGAGGGCGGGAGCTCGCCAGCGCGTGCACCGGGCCGCGGGCCGGCCACTCGCCGCCTGCGAACCACGTGGCCTGTCTTGGCCAAAAAGCCTGCCAGCCCACGCGCGCGACGGGACGTCGCCGCAGGGCGGGGGCCCGCCATGCCCACACCCGGGCCCATGCGTGGATTCTCTGCAGCCCGAAACCGCCCGCACGTCTCCCTGCGGTAGTTTCGGCACGCCTTTAGGGCGTAATAACCGCGAGGCGTGGGGGGAGTGGGTGCAGTTAATCCCACGTCTCACCCCACGTCCGGCCTCCCCGGCTTCACCTGGCGAAGCTATAAGTAGGGGGAGGGGGGAGAGCGGCAGGCTCTCGCACGCTCCTCCTCTTTCCACCATCTTCTTCCTCCTGCCCTTTCTTGCAGCACCGCCTCGCCGCCGTGCTCTTCCACCACTCGTTCCTCCGCCGCCGCGCTCGTTTTCACCATGCCTCCCGCCACGGAGCAATACGGCGGGGATTGGGACGGCTCCAACGTCCACGAGGATCACGTCGAATTCCTCCGCAAGACGCGGCGGCTGCCCAGCGCGGACAAGGTGGAGGTCCGTCTCGCGCCGGCGAAGGAGAATACGCCGGAGCCGCGGGAGGGCGAGCGAGTGGTCTTCCGCTCGCATTTCTTGCGTGGTATCGGCCTGCCCGTGAGCGCCTTCTTCCGCTCTTGGCTCGAGTTCTACCAGCTCCAGCCACACCACCTCACCCCGAACGCGGTGGTGCTGCTGTCTGCCTTCGTCACTCTGTGTGAAGGCTACCTCGGCGTCCTCCCTACCCTCGAGCTCTGGGGGGAGTTCTTCCAGTCCAAGCTGGGCAAGCGCATGCAGGGCGTGCCAGCTCAGACTGGCGCCTTCATCGCGATGCGGAGGGTGGCTGCCGACAACCCCTTCCCCGTCATCCCGCTGATCTAGTTGGTGAAGTTATGGCAAAAGTCGTACTTCTATGTCAGGAACATCGCCCCGCAGGGCAACTACGTCAACCTGCCGGCTTACGTAGCCGGCCCACCGGCGGGCAGGCGGCCCCAGTGGTCCTACCGGGCCGTGACGCTGACGCCGGCTGGATCCGCAGCCGTCGCCCGAGTGCGAGCGATGACCCAGTCGGAAGGCTTGTCGGGGCCCGACCTGCTGGCCGCCTTCGTCACGCGCCGGGTACTCCCGCTCCAGAGCCGCCCTCATCTGATCTGTCAGATGAGAGGCCAGCTCGATCCGAGCTGGATGTGTACCAAGGACATGCCGCACGACGAGGTGGCCTATATGGTGAACTACCTCGCGAACTCCAAACTCTCCGAAGAGTGGCAGTTCGGCAAGGAGCCATATAGCCGGGCCAATCCGCCGCCCATGGTATGTTCTCCTTGTCTCTTTCTCTTTTCTCAGTTTTGTCACCGAGTTCCTTTTGGCCGAATCTAACTTAGTCGGCTTGTTTTCGACAGAGCCCTCTTCTTCGGCCTGCCGGCGGGTCGGACGCGGAGCGCCGATTCGTCCCCGACCGGACGGAGCATGATCTGGAGGACCCCGACTTGGGGGCGGCCGCTATGGACGACAACACCGAGCCGGGTGGTGGCCAAGCCGGCGGCGAAGCAGGCGGCTCCGGGCATGGAGTCACCTTCGACGATTGGCCGGATGACGACGAGGCCGAAGTCGTCCCGCACCGTCAGCCGGCATCTGGCCGCGGCGCGGGTTCCTCCGCTGCACCGCCTGCTTGGGGCGGCGGGCAAAAGCGTCGCGCCGCACAGGGTTTGTTCGGCAGTCGGACGAAGAAGCCCAGGGGCGGGGCAGCGGCGACCAGGCGGGAGGAGGCGGCCGCGAAGGCGGCTCGCTTCCGCAAGATGGTGAAGCAACCGCAGACGGTGTCGGCGTAAGTTCACACTCTTTTGTGTACTCTTTTTTCTTTCTTTTCTCTGGTGGTTCCTGAATCCTTGTCTTTTTCTCCAAACAACCAGAGCTCCATTATCGCTCGAGCGGGCGGCTGCCGCCTCCGTCGTTGAGTCACCGAGGGGATCTGGGAGCACCACTCGCCGCGTGGACCCCCATGCCGACCTTCAGGTGGCGACGGAACGGAACGCGCGGGAGGCGCGGGAGGAGCGGGAGGCGGAGGCGCGGAAGGCGGCCGCCGCCCAGGCGGCGCAGGAGGAGGAGGCGGCGAAGGCGCGCGCCGACGCTGCAGCCAAGACCCAAGCGGAGGCTGCAGCTGCGGTGATGGCGGAGGGGGCCTTGTTGGTCACCCCACTGCGCGTCGCAGCGCCCGGGGCCCCGGAGCCCCCGCCAGAAGAAGCCGGCGGCGACCAGCCGGGGCTGGAGAGGGATGACGACGTCGTCATCCTGGAGAGGGCGCCGGTGCCGACTCCGCCGATTGGGACGGCTCAAGGCGGCCGGCCTGATCTGCCGTATGCGCAGTCGGCGGGGGGCGAGCCGGCCGCGAGGACTGAGCTAGCGGTCCGGATGCCGCCGAGCCGGCGCGCGGGGAAGGCTGCGTCAGAGCCACAGAAGGCGGCGTCGGAGCCACAGCCGGCCGCGGGCTCCAGCTCGTCGGCCTAGGATGTGGAGGTGGCCAGCGCCACCTCAGGGTGGATGCCGGGCGGAGGGACGGCCGTGATGAACGTGGCCGCGCAGGACGTCCGAACCCGGCTCCAAGCCCAGGCTACGGCGCTGAGGCAATACACCGACGAATTCCTTGCGACGCGGGCGGCCATCCGGGTTAGGCTTCTTATCTTGCTTCTTCTTGATCTTGGTTTCTTCTTGATCTTGGTTTCTTCCGTGGGGGCGTGTCAACGCACCCACTGGGTGTAGTCCCTGAGTTTCGAGCCGGCTGCTGAGCAGGCGGCTTGGAACTTCTTAGTGGATTTGGCTTTGCTATTCTTGTTCTTACTTCGATCTTCTACCTATCTTGCAGGACTACCACAATCTTCGTGCGGCCGCCTTCAACTCCCAGGCTCGGGAGCTGACCCAGAAGACCGCCGACCTAACTGAGAGCCGGGGTAAGTGCTTTTTTCTTTATCTCACGTGGGGGCGCGTCAGCGCACCCACTAGGTGTAGTCCCCGAGATTCAGGCCGACTGCTGAGCAGTCGGGTCGGATCTTCCTTGACGACTTCCTCTTATTGTTTTTTCTTTTTCTGCCATCTCTGCAGCGGCCAACGCCGGTCTGAGGGCACAGCTGGGAGAGTCTCAGACTGCCCTTCGTGTCAAGGAGGCCGAGCTTGCCGCCTTGGTGCAGGAACGCGACCGCCTGGCCAAGAAGTTGGCCGACTAGGAGGAGGGCCACAAGGCGGCTCTGAAGGCGGTGCAGGACCGCGAAGCCGCCCTCCAGGCCGAGTACGAGACAGAAGCAGCTGGCTGGGCTGAAGCTAGGCAGACTCTGATCACTGGCTATGGTCAGATCGAAGATCTGGTTGACGGTAAGCCGCCTACTTCTTCGTCCTTTCTTGCCGTCTGCCGCTTTTGGCTCGTTTTCTGATTTGGTGTTTTCTCTTCTTTCTCTTTCTTTCTTGCACAGAGTACTTCCCTGGCTACTCTACCGCCGCCAACTAGATCATCGAAGCCCGCCGCCAAGCGCGAAGGCAGGCTGGCTTTGAGATTGCACCGACCGCTGGCCGTTCGCTGGAGGAGCAGCTCTTGGCGATCCAGGCCCGTCTCCAGCCGGCTCACCGACTGCTCCGCCGGCTTCAGCGTGCCGGGGCGCAAGTATTGGCCGCCCTCTGGCCCGGCGTGGCGGTTCCCCGCACCCCCAGTCGGACTGCCGACTGGTTGGAGGTGGCGGTTGGTCGCTTTGAAGCTTGGAAGGCCTCGGCGGCTCGGTCCGGCACCAGGCGGGCGCTAGAGTTCGTCAAGGCCTGGTACCCCGGCCTGAGCCTGGATCAGCTGGCTACCTGGCGGCAGCAAGCCGACACGGAGCTGGAGCCGGCGCGGCCGGCTATCATCCGGCGGGCTTCGGCGATCGCCGACTACACCGACATCAGCGTCTTCGCCCCTGAGGTAGATGACAACGGTGTTGCCCAGCTGGGGGAGTGGTTCGGGCTGAACCCGGCAGACGGTGAAGACTCGGCGGAGGAGATCGACTCCAGCGACGAGGGCGAGGAGGAGGAGGAGGGTGAAGACGCCGAGCCGGATGGTGGAGCGGCCGACCAGCCTCATCCTGACTGCGGCTCCAGCACCACGTCACGCACGGGTGCGTCGCCCGCCACTGGTGGTGACCAAGCCGAGACCTGCTAGCGGGCCACTCCTTCAGCCGGCGACGCCATCTCCACCGACCAGCCTGGCTCCCGCACCGCGCCTTAGTCTAGTCTGCTATCTTTTGTTTTTCTGTCTTGTCACTTTTGCAACAATATTCTGTTAAGTCTGCACAATTCCACCCACTGAGGGTGTATTCGAACTACGTCGATTGCCGGCCTGTTGGGGGCTTTATATGTATATATAATTTATGCATGCATTTGGCTTTTCCTTGTTCTTTGCTTTTCATCCTTCTGCTGTTTCCTTTGCCGCCCTCCCTTGGTTGCCGCCTCCCCAGACAGACAGTTGCTCTGCAATCTGTTGCTGGGGAAGTGCTTGGCTGATTGGGAGGGCAAGTACTCTAGCTTTGTTGGATTAGAGCTAAGTGTTTAGGAAGCCGGCCAGCCGGCTGTTCTGACAGCCGGCAAGCGTGGTTGGAAGCCGTCTTTTTGCTATATAAGTTCGTTAGTCTTTAGCCGTTTTTCGTGTGGGCATCCTTTCTGTCTTGTCTCTTGCTAGTCGGGCAGTCGGTTCTTCGAGTTGCGACTTTCAACAAGAGAGGACTCAGGAGCCGGCACACTACTTGTCTGACTTCATGTAGAACTTTTAATATAGCTCAAGGCGGCCAGTCCCCGGGCCGACTAGTCGAACCCGGTGCCAGACAAGAAATCAAATGTAATGATACATGCATGGATATGACACTCGTCATTCATAGATAAATAAAGGCAGTCCCCGAGTACTGTTTGGGGGGCCTGTTGGTTCGTACTTAATACAAAAAAGGGTAGCATGATACATACTGCTTTCAATTGTAAAATCTTCTTAGGAGGTTCGCGTTCCATGGTCGCTCCGACTCCTTGCCGGAGTCGTCTCTCTTGCGTGCTCTTGGTTTTTGTGCGTCGATCAGGTAGTAGGAGTCGTTGCCTAGTGCCTTGCTGATGACGAAGGGGCCTTCCCAAGGGGCCGAGAGCTTGTGCTGGCCGGCTGTTCGCTGGATCAGCCGGATCACAAGGTCGCCCTCTTGGAAGGATCTTGGTTTGACCTTGCGGTTGTGGTAGCGGCGCAGCCCTTGCTGGTAGATGGCGGACCGGCTGAGCGCTAACAGCCGGCCTTCTTCTAGTAGGTCGACGCCGTCTTCTCTTGCTTCTTTGGCCTCCGCCTCCGTGTACATGGTGACCCGAGGCGAGTCGAACTCGATGTCTGTTGGGATGACAGCCTCGGCACCATATACAAGGAAGAATGGAGTGAAGCCGGTTGACTTGTTGGGTGTAGTGCGCAGACTCCAGAGGACAGCCGGCAGCACATCGAGCCAGCAGCCGACCGATCGCTCCAGTGGTACAACCAGTCGGGGCTTGATGCCGGAGAGGATGAGTCCATTTGCTCGCTCGACCTGGCCGTTTGACTGCGGGTGGGCAACGGACGCTAAGTCCAGTCAGATGCCCTGCTTCACGCAGAAACGTGCCAGTGCTCCTTTGGCGAAGTTCGTGCCGTTGTCGGTGATGATGCTGTGCGGCACGCCGTACCGAGTAGTGATGTCAGTGATGAATGTCACGGCAGTCGGCCCGTTCAGCTTCTTGATCGGCTTCGCTTCGATCCACTTTGTGAACTTGTCCACAGCGACAAGTAGGTGTGTCAAGCCGCCGCGAGCTGTCTTGAAAGGGCCCACCATGTCCAGTCCCCATACGGCAAAGGGCTAGGTGAGGGGAATGGTCTTGAGTGCAGAAGCCGGCAGGTGTTGCTTGGAACTGAAAACTTGGCATCCTCTGCAGCTCTTGACTATCTCTTTGGCATCTTCCAAGGCAGTCGGCCAGAAGAAGCCGTGGCGGAAAGCCTTGGCCACAAGTGATCTCGAGGCTGCATGGTGGCCGCATTCGCCTTGGTGGATATCCTGAGGATTGCCACTCCTATTCTGGCTCGACACAGCACTGGAAGACTCCAGTGACGCTGCGCTTGACAAGCTCTCTGTTGATTATTGCATATGCTCCGGCTCGTCGTTGCACTAGTCTTGCTGAGATCTCATCAGCCGGCAGCTCTCTGCTGACTAGGAATCTGAGGATGGGCTGGGCCCAAGACGGAGTTGTGACTTCTTCTTCTGTTAGCGTAGCCACCATGACTCGGGTGGGTGGGTTGGGTGGCGTGGAGTTGGAGTCGGCCACCGCTTCTTGCGTTGCTGCAGTCCCCGGGCCGGGTTCTGAAGTCCCCGGGCCGGGTGCGACTACGGCAGTCCCCGGGCCAGTTGTTGAAGTCCCCGTGCCGCCTGCGGGGTTCCTCCAATCGGATCCGGCTGCATCTGGCACAGGCGGTACGAAGATAGAGTCCGACTCTGGAGACGGCTTGATGGACGGCTTGAGGAGGCCTGGAGGGAGACGCCAGTCGGTATGGCTTGTCGGGTGGAGCCGATCCGTGCTAGGGCATCTGCTTGGTCGTTGTCGGCCCTTGGCACGTGAAAGAACTCGCACCCTTCAAAGTATCCGCTGATCTGCTGGACGAGGAATCGGTAGCTCGCCATGTTCGCGTCCTTGGCATCCCAGTTGCCAGACGACTGTTGGACCACCAAGTCTGAGTCGCCGTAACATAGGATCCGGCGTATGCCGAGCTCTTTGGCTAGCCGGAGCCCATGTACGAGCGCCTCGTACTCGGACACGTTGTTGGAGGCGGCGAAGTGGATCTGCAGCGTGTACTTGAGCTTGTCGCCTTTGGGAGAGGTGAGGACGATGCCGGCTCCCAAGCCGGTGCGCATCTTGGACCCATCAAAGTGCATCCGCCAATGGGTAGAGTCGGGAGCCGGCGGTAGGTACTGGGTCTCGGCCCAGTCGACGAGGAAGTCGGCCAATGCTTGGGACTTGATGGCAGTGCGGGGTTGGTAGAAGATCGTGTAGGGCACCAGTGCAATGGCCCATTTAGCCACCCGGCCGGATGCATCCCGGCTGCCTATGATCTCGGTGAGCGGGGCGGTGCACACGACCGTGATGGGGTACTCTTGGAAGTAGGGCTTCAGTTTCTTGGCGGCAAAGTACACCCCATAGCACATCTTCTGGTAGTGCGGGTAGTTCTGCTTTGAGCTGGATAGCACTTCGCTTAGATAGTACACCGGCCTTTGGACTAGCTGGGCTCGGCCTTCTTCTGGGTGCTGGACCACAACAACTGTACTGACCACTCGGCTGGTCGCGGCAATGTAGAGGAGCATGGGCTCCTTCTCAGTCGGCGCCGCCAGGACAGGTGGGGTGGTCAACATCTTCTTCAGCTCATGGAACGCTTGGTCGGCTTGGTCATTCCACTCGAAGTGAGTGGACTTTTTCATCAGTCGATACAGGGGGAGAGCCTTCTCTCCTAGCCGGCTGATGAAGCGATTTAGGGAGGCCAAGCACCCAGTGAACTTCTGCACGTCTTGCAATTTGGTAGGAATCTCCATCCTCTCGATGGCCTTGATCTTCACGGGGTTGCACTCGATGCCGCGTTCAGAGACCAGGAAGCCTAGCAGCTGGCCGGCTGGTACTCCGAACACGCACTTCTCGGGGTTGAGCTTGATTTGGAATCGGCGCAAGTTGGCGAATGTTTCCTTGAGGTCTTCCAGCAGGGTGCCGCGCTTCTCTGTCTTCACCACAATGTCGTCTACATAGACGTGGGCATTTCTGCCGAGTTGTTTCAAGAGGCATTTCTGCATGCAACGCTGAAAAGTGGCACCGACATTCCTCAAGTCGAATGTCATAGTCAGGTAGCAGAAAGCTCCAAATGGTGTGATGAAGGCAGTCTTCAGGCGGTCTGCTGGGTCCAACTTGATCTGATGGTACCCCGAGTAAGCGTCCAAAAAACTCAACAGCTCGCATCCGGCTGTGGAGTCTATCACTTGGTCAATCCGTGGCAAAGCAAACGGATCCTTTGGGCAGGCCTTGTTCAGGCTGGTGTAGTCTATACACATACGCCACTTGTTGTTCTTCTTCAATACCAGAACTGGGTTGGCAAGCCACTCTGGAAAAAACACTTCCATAATAAAGCCAGCGGCAAGGAGCCGGGCTATCTCTTCTCCCACGATTCTTCGCTTCTCTTCTGACAGTCGGCGGAGGGGTTGCTTGACCGGCTTCGCGTCGGCTCGGACATGTAATTTGTGCTCGGCGAAATCCTTCGGGACACCCGGCATGTCCTTTGGGGACCATGCAAAAATGTCTCGATTCTCATGGAGGAAGTCGACGAGCTCGCCTTCCTATTTACTGTCCAGGTTTGCCCCAATGACAGCAAACCTCTCCGGATTCTCCGGGTCCAGAGGTATCTTCTTGGTCTCTTTGGCAGGCTGGAAGGAGCCCTGCGCATCACAATCTTTGGGGTTGGGGGACAGGGCCGGCTGCTTGCCGGCCATGGCCACAACCCGCTCCAGCATCTTCTTCTCTTCTGCCACCACGAGGGACTCGGCCAGCCGGCTACTGGCCATGGCGCACTCGATGGACTTCTTGTAATCTCCGGCTACCGTGACGATTCCCTTCGAGCTCGGCATCTTCATCTTCAGGTAGGCGTAGTGGGGCACAGCCATGAACTTGGCCAGAGCAGGTCGGCCAAGCAAAGCATGATAGGGGCTCTCCAGATCCACTACCTCGAACCAGATCACTTCTCGGCGAAAATGATCTTTGTCTCCGAAGAGAACATCCATTTTAATCTTGCCGATTGGGGAGCAAGACAAGCCGGGGACGATACCATGGAACACGGTTCGGCTTGGCATAAGCTGCTTCGCCTTGATGTTCAGCTTCTCCATGGTATCGCGGTACAGTATATTGATAATGCTTCCGCCATCTATCAGGACGCGGGAGAATCGGGCAGCTCGCCTCTCTGCCGCGAGGGTCACATCCAAGACCAGTGCATAGGAGCCAGGGGATGGCATCACCTCTGGGTGGTCGGCCTGGCTCCAGCTAATTGGCTTCTCTGACCAGTGCATGAACTCGGGGGTGCTAGAGGCGACTGCGTTGACCTCTTGAAGCTGACGGCGCCGACTACGCTTGTCATCGGTTTGGCTGGTGAAGACGACGTAGGCGGCGTGCTCTTCAGGGAACTCGTCTTGGATGGCTCCGACTGCCGGCCGAGCCGCCGGCTGCTGGGGGGCCAGAGGCGGCGGGCCGGGAGGCGGAGGCGGCAACAACCCTTCGCCCCTGGAGATTCGCGTCAGCCAGTGGCATTTTCGGGTCGTGTGGTTGGACGGCTTCGCGCCGCTGTGGAACTTGCAGGGGGCGTCGAGAGTCTGCTCGTAAGAGAAAGCCGGCTGCCAAGCCGGCCTGCCACCCTTCTTCTTGGGAGCGGGCCGCTCTTCGGGCTGCTCATCTTCAACTGTGGCCACCTGCCGACTGGTGGAAGTCGGCATGGGGGCCTTGCGCTTGTGATCGTTCTGATAGGGGCGCCGATTGGAGTCGCCAGCCGGCGTCTTGGGAGCCGGAGCAATCACCTTCCTAGAGGCGTCTACTCGCAGCTCGGTCTTCATCGAGGAGTCGGCCGTGGCGTACTTGTCCGCGATGACCAGCAGTTCGTCGAGGGTAGCCGGCTCGTCGCAGAGGAGTCGGTGCTTGAGGAGGGTGCCCTCTCGGCACCCGGTGGTGAAGTACTCGATGGCCTGAACCTCGTGCACCCCCTCGCAGGAGTTGCGGAGCTCGGCCCACCGCGTGAGGTAGTCGTGGGTCGACTCATTGGGTCCTTGGACGCACAGGGAGAGCTGGCGAGGCTTGGGAGGCCGCTTGTACGTGCTGGTGAAGTTGCGGACGAAGACTTCCGTGAAGTCTAGCCAGCTGTTGATGCTGTAGGGCTCGAGGCTGTTGAGCCATGTGCGCGCCGTGCCTTGCAGCATGAGGGGGACGTACTTCACGGCGACGCGCCAATTGCCGTTGGCTATGCTGACAGCAGTGGAGTAGTCGATGAGCCAATCTTCCGGCTTCACTGAGCCGTTGTACTTGGGCGTATCTCTGGGGAGCGAGAACCCTTTGGGGAAGGGCTCGTCGCGGATGCGGGGGCCAAAGCATGGCGGGCCGACATCGTCTTCTTCTTCTAACGCCAAGGATCGAGCGAGGCGGTCGATCCGGTGGCGGGCGTCGTTCTCGCCGACTCCTTCTCGGCGGCCGAGTCGGTCGCCAAGAGTCGGGTGCGTGACGGGCGGCGGGGTGAGACGTCTTTCTCTTCGAGGCGGGGGAGGAGGCAGATTTCCTTGGCGTTCCATCGCTCGAGGGCGGCCCTCCGCGTCGCGCTCGATGTTGATGCGAGTCTGGCTGCGGCTGGCAGCCGGCTCCTTGTCTTTCTTCTGGCGGGCGCCGCTCGCAGTCGGCGAGCGGGACGTCGCGGCGTGCTCCCGGCGCGGGGGATGACTATCAGCACGGGCGCCGGCTTCATGCCGTTCTGCAGCCGCGTTGAGCAGCTTCTAGATCCGTCTTGTCATGTAGGGGAGCTCGTCGGCTCCCAGCCCATTTAGCTCTTCGGCGGCCGCCTGAGCGGCTCGCAGATTCTCGAGCGGGGTGGCGTAGACGGGGCGATCTGCCCCCAGCATGCCGGCAATAGCCGCGCCGCGCTTCTGGACGAAGCCGGCTCGGCTCGGCCCGCTAGGCGGCGGCGTACCGAAGGCGGCGCGGTCGACTTCGCGCTGGTGGGCCTCGGTGAGGCGTCTCATGGAGGCTATCTTCTGGCCTTCCGCGATGAGGGCGAGGCGGCTTGCCTCCAGGGTCTCGGCGTCGGCGTCGGCCGGGATGGGGACGGAGAGGTCGTGCATCGCCGCTTGCAGGGCGTCGTGAGCGTTCTTGCCCGAGTTGGCGACGTGGCTGATGACCAACACTTCGGTGACAGCGCTGCTGCCACTGTCAGCTCGAGGGAGAGGATCGTCGAAGACCACCACGTCGGAGGGGTAGGCGTCGAGCGATGCCGTGTCGGAGTCGACGAGCATCGGGTCGGTGGAGCCGACCGACTCCACATCTACAGCAGGCTCGCTGGAGACGTGAAGCTGGCCGAGGAGGCTGACGAGGCGGCTCTCGGGGTAGTCCGTGCCTGCGTCGAACGCAGGCTCGTCGGAGATGCGAGTCTCGCCGAGACGATCGGCGAGGCAGCTCGCCGCGCAGGCGTCGTCGACGCCTTGCAGCGCGTCGAGGCAAACGCCATCGGGCGCAGCAGGCTGGCTGCACTCGCGGGGGAGGAAGAGGGTTCCCGTCCTGAACAGGTCTCCGGACGACGGTGCACCTGGCCCCACGGTGTGCGCCAAATGTCGGGTGGTAGGTGCGACATATGCCAACGGATGGCTTATCATAGTAGGTGCCAGTAAGACGTCGCCGGTGCCTGGAAACGGGATGAGGCGAAGACATGCACGCCGGCGAATCTTACCCAGGTTCGGGGCTCTACGAGGAGATAACACCCCTAGTCCTGCTCTGCGGGGTCTCCGCATGATCACTAGATCAGAATGAGTAGCTACAAATGCTCCTAGAGCTGTTCGGTTCAAGGGAGAAGAAGAGCAAGGCTAGCTCTTACTTCCCTCTCTTTATGGTGTGTGTGTAATGCTAAGAAGCCAACCCTTTGCATGGGTGTCCTGAGGGGTTTATATAGGCCTACCCCCCGGGGGTACAATTGTTATCCGACTGGGCGCTGGTCCCAGCCGTCAGTGTCTACGCTCGCCGGCTTCTCCGCCGGCCGTTGGGGCCCGCCGACTGGTGGGTCCCGCCGGCTGCCGGCCCCTGGGTCGACAGGCCGGCCCCACCGCCTAGGGTCTTGTCGGTGGCTGCTTAATGTAGCCTCGTCCCTGATGACGAGGGCTTCGTCGAGGTAAGTGTGGCACATGCTTCGAGGGAGGGGGTAGCCGGCTTCTGGGGGCCGGCTACGCCCCTGGCCAACTGGGGGAGGCTGGGCCGCCTTCGCGCCTCTCTCTGGCTAAAGGGGCCCGCCGCCCATGGGCCGTACTGGCATCTGTCGTGGGTGACGTTGAGGCCAACATGGCTACAGTGCCGAGCCGGACGGGAGATGGCCGTCCCGTACGGCGTCCTGTGGCCATGCCTGCCTCGGGCTTCGGGGGTAGTGGGCCGCACTGTGGCCACACCCCGTCTTGTCACCGTTATGTGGGTGTAGTTTGGTGGTTGCGGTCTTGGCCGGCTTCTTGGAGTCGGCGTTCTTCGTGGCCGGCTCCGGGAAGTCGGCATCCTCTATGGCCGGCTTCCTGGAGTCGGCCACCCCGTGGTTATCCTGGGGGGAGGTTGCTGAGGCTGGGTCGCCTTCCGAGAGTCGGCTTCAGAGGTAGCCGGCCAGGGAAGGCGGCCCAATGCTTGAAATGCTTGAAGGCCCAAATGGCTTGATAATTTTCTGAATAGCCAGGGGCAGTCGGTTAGGCTACCCGTGGCTATTTACTCCGACAACGAAGATCTGTCCGGGGAGGAAAACCTCACCCTGGATCGCGTCGTTGCCGATGATCGAAGGAGCCATCAAGCCTTTATCGCGATGGCATAGTGGAACTCTCAATGAAAGCACCAATGTCGGTGTCAAAACTGGCGGATCTCGGGTAGGGGGTCCCGAACTGTGCGTCTAAGGCGGATGGTAATAGGAGGCAGGGGGTACAATGTTTACCCAGGTTCGGGCCCTCTCGATGGAGGTAATACCCTACTTCCTGCTTGATTGATCTTGATGATGTGAGTATTACAGGAGTTGATCTACCACGAGATCGTAGAGGCTAAACCCTAGAAGCTAGCCTATGATTATGATTGTTGTTGTCCTACGGACTAAACCCTCCGGTTTATATAGACACCGGAGGGGGCTAGGGTTACACAGAGTCGGTTACAAGGGAGGAGATCTACATATCCGAATGGCCAAGCTTGCCTTCCACGCCAAGGAGAGTCCCACCCGGACACGGGACGAAGTCTTCAATCTTGTATCTTCATAGTCCAACAGTCCGGCCAAAGTATATAGTCCGGCTATCCGAGGACCCCCTAATCCAGGACTCCCCCACCCACACCCTGGCCACGAGGGTGGGGGGCGCGCCCCCTGCCTCGTGGGCCCCCTGGCAGGCCTCCAGTGCCCATCTTCTGCTAGACGAAGTCTTTTACCTTGGAAAAAATCATAAGCAAGCTCTCGGGAAAAAACTCCGCTGCAACGAGGCGGAACCTTGGCGGAACCAATCTAGGGCTGCGGCAGAGCTGTTCTTCCGGGGAAACTTCCCTCCGGGAGGGGGAAATCATCGCCATCGTCATCACCAACGATCCTCTCATCGGGAGGGGGTCAATCTCCATCAACATCTTCACCAGCACCATCTCCTCTAAAACCCTAGTTCATCCCTTGTATCCAATCTTTGTCCCAAAGCCTCAGATTGGTACATGTGGGTTGCTAGTAGTGTTGATTACTCCTTGTACTTGATGCTAGTTGGTTTATTTGGTGGAAGATCATATGTTCAGATCCTTTATGCATATTAATACCCCTCTGATTATGAACATGAATATGCTTTGTGAGTAGTTACGTTTGTTCCTGAGGACATGGGAGAAGTCATGTGAATTTGGTATTCGTTCGATATTTTGATGAGATGTATGTTGTCTTTCCTCTAGTGGTGTTATGTGAACGTCGACTACATGACACTTCACCATTGTTTGAGCCTATAGGAAGGCATTGGGAAGTAATAAGTAGATGATGGGTTGCTAGAGTGACAGAAGCTTAAACCCTATTTTATGCGTTGCTTCGTAAGGGGCTGATTTGGATCCATATGTTTCATGCTATGGTTAGGTTTACCTTAATACTTCTTTTGTAGTTGCGGATGCTTGCAATAGGGGTTAATCATAAGTGGGATGCTTGTCCAAGTAACGACAGCACCCAAGCACCGGTCCACCCACATACCAAATTATCAAAGTAATGAACGCGAATCATATGAGCGTGATGAAAACTAGCTTGACGATAATTCCCATGTGTCCTCGGGAGCGCCTTTTCTCTATATAAGAGTTTGTCCAGGCTTGTACTTTGCTACAAAAAGGATTGGGCCATCTTGCTGCACCTTATTTACTTTCATTACTTGTTACCCGTTACAAATTACCTTATCACAAAACTATCTGCTACCGATAATTTCAGTGCTTGCAGAGAATACCTTACTGAAAACTGCTTATCATTTCTTTCTGCTCCTCGTTGGGTTCGACACTCTTACTTATCAAAAGGACTACGATAGATCCCCTACACTTGTGGGTCATCAAGACTCTTTTCTGGCGCCGTTGCCGGGGAGTGAAGCGCCTTTGGTAGGTGGAATTTGGTAAGGAAAAATTTATATAGTGTGCTGAAATTTAGTGTCACTTGTTACTATGGAAAGTAATCCTCTGAGGGGCTTGTTCGGGGTATCTTCACCCTGACCAGTAGAGCAAAGAGTTGCTCCTCAACCTACTGAACCTACTGAAAATGTTTACTTTGAAATTCCTTCGGGTATGATAGAGAAACTGCTAGCTAATCCTTTCACAGGTGATGGAACATTGCATCCCGATTTACACCTAATCTATGCAGATGAAGTTTGTGGATTATTTAAGCTTGCAGGTATGCCCGAGGATGTTATCAAGAAGAAGGTCTTCCCTTTATCTTTGAAGGGAGAGGCATTGACATGGTTTAGGCTATGTGATGATATGGGATCATGGAACTACAAGCGATTGAAATTGGAATTTCATTAGAAATTTTATTCTATGCATCTTGTTCACCGTGATCGTAATTATATATATATTTTTTGGCCTCGCGAAGGAGAAAGCATCGATCAAGCTTGGGGGAGGCTTAAGCCAATGCTATATTCATGCCCCAATCATGAGCTCTCAAGAGAAATGATTATTCAAAAAATTTATGCTCGGCTTTCTCTCAATAATCGCTCCATCCTCGATACTTCTTGTACTGGCTCTTTTATGATGAAGACTATTGAATTCAAATGGGATTTATTGAAGAGAATTAAACGCAACTCTGAAGATTGGGATCTCGATGAAGGTAAGGAGTCAGGTATAACACCTAATTTTGATTATGTTAAATCTTTTATGGATACTGACATTTTCCGTGACTTTAGCACTAAATATGGACTTGACTCTGAGATAGTAGCTTCTTTCTGCGAATCATTTGCTAATCATGTTGATCTCCCTAAGGAGAAGTGGTTTAAATATAATCCTCCCATTGAAGTAAAAGTAGTTTCACCTATTAAAGTTGAAGAAAAGACTATCACTTATAATGATCCTATTGTTCCCGCTGCTTATGTTGAGAAACCACCTTTCCCTGTTAGATTAAAGGATCACGCTAAAGCTTCAACTTGGTCAACAAAAGTAATATTAGGACACCCAAACCCCCTGAGCAAGTTAAAGTTGAACCTAATAATGCTATGGTTAAAGATCTCTTGGCTGATAATATTGATGGGCATGTTATTTACTTCTGTGAGGAAACTGCTAGAATTGCTAGACCTGATACTAAAAATAAACATAGACCTGTTGTAGGCATGCCTGTTAAAATAGGAGATCATTGTTATCATGGCTTATGTGATATGGGTGCTAGTGCAAGTGCAATACCTCATTCCTTATACAAAGAAATTATGCATGATATTGCACCTGCTGAGATAGAAGAAATTGATGTTACGATTAAGCTTGCCAATAGAGATACTATTTCACCAGTCGGGATTGTTAGAGATGTTGAAGTCTTGTGTGGGAAAGTTAAATATCCTGCTGATTTTATTGTTCTTGGTTCCCCACAAGATAGCTTTTGTCCCATTATATTTGGTAGACCCTTCTTGAATACTGTTAATGCTAGGATAGACTGCGAAAAGGATGTTGTTACTATAGTTTGGGTGATATGTCTCATGAGTTTAATTTTGCTAAATTTCGTAGACAATCCTGTGATGAGGAATTGCCTAGTAAAGATGAAATTATTGGTCTTGCTTCTATTGCTGTGCCTCCTAGTGATCCTTTAGAACAATATTTGCTAGACCATGAAAATGATATGTTTATGAATGAAAGAAGGGAAATAGATGAAGTATTCTTTAAACAGGGACCTATTTTGAAACACAACTTGCCTGTTGAAATCCTAGGGGATCCTCCTCCACCCAAGGGTGATCCCGTGTTTGAGATTAAACCATTACCTGATACTCTTAAATATGCTTATCTTGATGAAAAGAAGATATATCCTGTTATTATTAGTGCTAACCTTTCAGAGCATGAATAAAAGAAATTATTGAAAACTCTGAAGAAGCACCGTGCTGCTATTGGATATACTCTTGATGATCTTAAGGGCATTAGTCCCACTCTATGCCAGCACAAAATTAAATTGGAGAAAGTCGCTAAACCGGTTGTTGATCACCAAGGACGGTTAAATCCTAAGATGAAAGAAGTGGTAAGAAAAGAAATACTAAAGCTTCTGGAGGCAGGTATAATTTATCCCGTCGCTGATAGTCAGTGGGTAAGCCCTGTACATTGTGTCCCTAATAAGGGAGGTATTACTGTTGTCCCTAGTGATAAAGATGAATTGATCCCACAAAGAATTGTTATAGGTTATAGGATGGTAATTGATTTCTGCAAATTAAATAAAGCTACTAAAAGGGATCATTACCCTTTACCTTTTATTGATCAAATGCTAGAAAGATTATCCAAACATACACACTCTTGCTTTCTAGATGGTTATTCTGGTTTCTCTCAAATACCTGTGTCAAAAGAGGATCAAGAAAAGACCACTTTTACTTGCCCTTTCGGTACCTTTGCTTATAGACGTATGGCTTTTGGTTTATGTAATGCACCTGCTACCTTTCAAAGATGCATGATGGCTATATTCTCAGATTTTTGTGAAAAGATTGTTGAGGTTTTCATGGATGATTTCTCCATTTATGGAACTTCTTTTGATGATTGCTTGAGCAACCGTGATCGAGTTTTGCAGAGATGTGAAGAGACTAATCTTGTCTTGAATTGGGAGAAGTGCCACTTTATGGTTAATGAAGGTATTGTCTTGGGGCATAAAATTTCTGAAAGAGGTATTGAAGTTGATAAATCTAAAGTTGATGCTATTGAAAAGATGCCGTGTCCCAAGGACATTAAAGGTATAAGAAGTTTCCTTGGTCATGCTGGTTTTTATAGGAGGTTCATTAAGGACTTCTCTAAAATCTCCAGGCCTCTGACTAATCTCTTACAAAAAGATATTCCTTTTATCTTTGATGATGATTGTGTAGAAGCATTTGAAATACTTAAGAAAGCTTTGATTTTTGCACCTATTGTTCAGCCACCTGATTGGAATTTACCCTTTGAAATTATGTGTGATGCTAGTGATTATGCTGTAGGTGCTGTTCTAGGACAAAGAGTTGATAAGAAATTAAATGTTATCCAATATGCTAGTAAAACTCTAGACAGTACCCAGAGAAATTATGCTACTACTAAAAAGAATTTTTAGCGGTTGTATTTGCTTGTGATAAGTTCAGACCTTATATTATTGATTCCAAAGTAACTGTTCACGCTGATCATGCTGCTATTGAATATCTTATGGAAAAGAAAGATGCTAAACCCAGACTTATTAGATGGGTTTTCCTACTACAAGAATTTGATTTGCATATTATTGATAGAAAGGGAGCTGAGAACCCCGTTGCAGACAACTTGTCTAGGTTAGAGAATGTTCTTGATGACCCAGTACATATTGATGATAGCTTTCCTGATGAACAATTAGCTGTCATAAATGCTTCTCGTACTGCTCCATGGTATGCTTATTATGCTAATTACATTGTTGCTAAATTTATACCACCTAGTTTCACATACCAGCAAAAGAAAATGTTTTTCTATGATTTAAGACATTACTTCTGGGATGACCCACACCTTTATAAAGAAGGAGTAGATGGTGTTATTAGACGTTGTATACATGAGCATGAACAAGAACAGATCATGCGCAAGTGTCACTCCGAGGCTTATGGAGGACACCACGCTGTAGATAGAACTGCACATAAGGTATTGCAATCCGGTTTTTATTGGCCTACTCTCTTCAAAGATGCCCGTAAGTTTGTCTTGTCTTGTGATGGATGTCAAAGAATTGGTAATATTAGTAGATGTCAAGAAATGCCTATGAATTATTCACTTGTTATTGAACCATTTGATGTTTGGGGCTTTGATTATATGGGACCATTTCCTTCCTCTAATGGGTACACACACATTTTAGTTGCTGTTGATTACGTTACTAAGTGGGTAGAAGCTATTCCAACTAGTAGTGCTGATCATAACACCTCTATCAAGATGCTTAAAGAAGTTATTTTCCCGAGGTTCGGAGTCCCTAGATATTTAATGACTGATGGTGGTTCACATTTTATTCATGGTGCCTTTCGTAAAATGCTTGCTAAGTATGACTTTAATCATAGAATTGCATCTCCATATCACCCACAATCTAGTGGTCAAGTAGAATTGAGTAATAGAGAGCTCAAATTAATTTTGCAAAAGACTGTTAATAGGTCTAGAAAGAATTGGTCCAAGAAACTTGGTGATGCATTATGGGCCTATAGAACTGCATATAAAAATCCCATGGGTATGTCTCCGTATAAGATGGTTTATGGAAAAGCATGTCACTTACCTCTCGAACTAGAACATAAGGCATATTGGGCTATTAAAGAACTCAATTCTGATTTCAAACTTGCCGGTGAGAAGAGACTATTTGACATTAGCTCACTTGATGAATGGAGAACCCAAGCCCATGAGGATGCCAAGCTATTTAAAGAAAAAGTTAAAAGATGGCATGACAAAAGGATACAAAAAAGCGTGAGTTTAATGTAGGTGATTATGTTTTGCTATACAACTCTCGCTTAAGATTTTTTGCAGGAAAACTCCTCTCTAAATGGGAAGGTCCTTACGTTATCGAGGAGGTCTATCGTTCCGGTGCCATAAAAATCAACAACTTCGAAGGCACAAATCCGAAGGTGGTGAACGGTCAAAGAATCAAACATTATATCTCAGGTAATCCTATAAATGTCGAAACTAATGTTATTGAAACCGTAACCACGGAGGAATACATAAGGGACACTTTCCAGAATGTTTCAGACTCCGAAAAGGAATAGGTACAAGGTACGGTAAGTAAACCGACTCCAAAACAGTTCTAATAGCAATTTTTCTCCGTTTTGGAATATTTAAGAAAATAGGAAAATAAGAAGCAGTCTGGGAAG
This sequence comes from Triticum aestivum, assembly GCF_018294505.1. Classification (NCBI taxonomy): domain Eukaryota; kingdom Viridiplantae; phylum Streptophyta; class Magnoliopsida; order Poales; family Poaceae; genus Triticum; species Triticum aestivum. The sequence continues at coordinate 92,616,934 of NC_057805.1, forward strand.
GACACGAGGCTTCCACGAGGGTGGAGGGCGCGCCCTACCCCCCTGGGCGCGCCCCTGCCTCGTGGGCACCTCGTGTGCCCTCCGAACTCCGTTTTCTTGCACGATACTTCTTTTGGTTGGTAAAAATTCATTATATAATCTCCCAAAGGTTTTGACCACCGTATCACGCAAATATCCTCTGTTCTTGTTTCGAGCTGTTTTCTGCCAGAGTTGTCAAGGCCAGGCGTCATGTCGTCCCCCTCCTCCAACAATGAGGGCACCGATGCGTGGCTAATGAAGATAGAGCTGAAGAGAGAAGAACCCGTGGAGATCAACAAGGATGATATGATCAAGAAGGCCATGGAGGATCAAGTTCCGGCAGCAGAAGAAGAAGACATCCTTCAACCTCATCACAATATTCTTACCCCAACTGAGATTGAAGCTTTCAAGATGATTGAGTTAGCTCGTATACGAAACAAGTATCTCACACGTGAAAATATTTTGTTGAAGGAGCATATCACCGCACTCAAGGGCATTATCCGCAAATTGGAGGATCTCCTACACTCGATGTGCGACTATCCATCATCACCACCATCTTCTTCACCAGCAAAAGAGACATAAACACATGCTTGGGGGAGGTGCCCCGGTATCGTATCACCATCACACTCTTATCTTTACCTTTTTCTTAGTTCGATCCTTTTGGTAGTAATCTAGTAGAATAAAGTTTTTAGTATGATTTAGTTTTGAGCTTTGCTTTATGATCCTTCTATGTAATCGAGTCCGTGAGCTATATATAATAAAGATTAGTGTTGAGTCAAGGGCTTGATTATCTTGCTATGATCTTGAGGGAATAAAAGAAGAAAAAGAAAGAATAAAAATAAGTAAAGAGATCATATTGATCTTATGGAGAGTAATGACTTCACATATAAAGAGTATGATGAATAAAAGTTGTTGAGAGTTGACAAACATAGTTTTGGTCATCATTGCAATTAATAGGAAGTAATAAGGAAAGAGAGGTTTTCACATATAAATATACTATCTTGGACATCTTTTATGATTGTGAGCACTCATTAAAATATGACATGCTAAAGAGTTGATGTTGGACAAGGAAGACAACGCAATGGGTTATGTTTTCTTATATCCGAAATAAAGTATATTGTCATGGATCATCCAACATGTTGAGCTTCCCTTTCCCCCTCATGCTAGCCAATTCTTTGCACCAAGTAGAGATACTACTTGTGCTTCCAAATATCCTTAAACCCCGTTTTGCTATGAGAGTCCACTATATCTACCTATGGATTGAGTAAGATCCCTCAAGTAAGTTGTCATCGTTGCATGCAATAAAAATTGCTCTTTAAATATGTATGACTTATTAGTGTGGAGAAAATAAGCTTTATACGATCTTGTGATATGGAAGCAATAAAAGCGACGGACTGCATAATAAAGGTCCATATCACAAGTGGCAATATAAAGTGACGTTCTTTCGCATTAAGATTTTGTGCATCCAACCATAAAAGCACATGACAACCTCTGCTTCCCTCTGCGAAGGGCCTATCTTTTACTTTTATTTTCTACCCTTATGCAAAGAGTCATGGTGATCTTCACCTTTCCTTTTTACATCTTATCCTTTGGCAAGCACACTGTGTTGGAAAGATCCTGACATATATATCCAATTGGATGTGAGTTAGCGTGAACTATTATTGTTGACATTACCCTTGAGGTAAAAGGTTGGGAGTGTAACGCCCACGATGCGGCTATATATCCCACGTGTCGAGGCACGACTTAGAGGCATAACCGCATAGTGGTTTTGTCGCAAGAAGGGTCATCTTCACACAATCCCATGTAATGAACAAGAATGGGATAAAGAGTTGGCTTACAATCGCCACTTCACACAATACATAAATATTATTCATACATCATCCAAAATACAAGCATATAGACCGACTACGGTCAAAATCCAGATGAAAATAAGACAACCCCAAATGCTAGATCCCCGATCGTCCCAACTGGGCTCCATTACTGATCATCAGGAAAAGACACATAGTAACGACCACGTTCCTCGTCGAACTCCCACTTGAGATCGACGCCATCATCTGCACTGGCATCGTCGGCACCTGCAACTGTTTTGGTAGAATCTGTGAGTCACGAGGACTCAGCAATCTCACACCCGCGAGATCAAGACTATTTAAGCTAGTAGGGAAGGATGGAGTAATGAGGTGGAGCTGCAGCGGTAAAAGCATATATGGTGGCTAACTTGCGCAAATGAGTGCGAGAAGAGAAGCAACGGAACGGACGTCATCTAGCATTGACCAAGAAGTGATCCTAAACACCTACTTACGTCATTCATAACACAGACCGTGTTCACTTCCCGGGCTCCGCCGAGAAGAGACCATCACGGCTACACACGCAGTTGATGTATTTTAATTGGGTCAAGTGACAAGTTATCTACAACCGGACATTAACAAATTCCCATCTGCCTCATAACCGCGGGCACGGCTTTCGAAAGATAATACCCTGCAGGGTTGTCCCAACTTAGCCCATCATAAGCTCTCACGGTCAACGAAGGATAAACCTTCTCCCGGAAAGACCCGATCAGTCTTGGAATCCCGGTTTACAAGACATCTCGACAATGGTAAAACAAGACCAGCAAAGCCACCCGAATGTGCCGACAAATCTCGATAGGAGCTGCACATATCTCGTTCTCAGGGCACACCGGATGAGACATCCTACGAGTAAAACCAGACCTCGAGTTTCCAGGAGGGGGCCCGCAGTCTGCTCATTTCGGACCAACACTCGAAGGAGCATTGGCCCGGGGGGGGGGGGTTAAAATAAGATGACCCTCGGGCTCGCGAAAACCCGGGGGAAAAAGGCTTAGGTAGCAAATGGTAAAACCAAGGTTGGGCCTTGCTGGAGGAGTTTTATTCAAGGCGAACTGTCAAGGGGGTCCCATAAATCACCCGACCGCGTAAGGAACGCAAACTCAAGGAACATAATCCCGGCATAACAGTAACTAGGGCGGCAAGAGTGGAACAAAACACCAGCATAAGGCCGAGCCTTCCACCCTTTACCAAATATATATAGATGCATTAATTAAATAAGAGATATTGTGATATCCCAACATATCCATGTTCCAACATGGAACAAACTTCAACTTCACCTGCAACTAGTAACGCTATAAGAGGGGCTGAGCAAAAGCGGTAACTTAGCCAAACAATGGTTTGCTAGGAAAGGATGGTTAGAGGCTGACATGGCTAAAATGGGAGACATGATATAGCAAGTGATAGGTAGCGGAGCATGGCAATAGAGCGAACAACTAGCATAGAAAAGATAGAAGTGATTTCGAGGGGTGGTCATCTTGCCTGCAAGGTTCTCAGAGTTGTCGAAAGCTTGATCCTCGTAAGCGTACTCAACAGGTTCCTTGTTCACGAACTCGTCTCCCGGCTCTACCCATGACAAGAACACAAGCAAACGGAACCACAATCAATCACGAGGAATGCACAAGCAACATGATGCAAAACATGTATGATATGCGAGATATGGTATGCGATGCATATGCGTGCTCCGGAAGGAAAATGATGAACATGGCAGTAACTTGGCAAACCAAGCATGCCACTGGAAAGATGAGATGATTTCGGTCGAAATCGATATAAAGATCACCGGAATCGGATGCACGGTTTGCAAATGGCAAGCAAAACAAGAATGACGCGAAACTGCGATTAACAGCATGATAGCACTTAAAATGCAACAAGCAACAATGCTACAGCACCCCAACATAGCAACAAAGCACATGGCAGTAATCTACAGGAGATGCTTGACAAAACATGAACACTGGGCTACGGCTAGTTCACAACATATCAAGCTCAAACAAGCATGGCAAAAGTGCAAAAGATTACAGGTTCACAGACTTGGTGAAAAACTGGACATGGCAGAAAACAGCATCAGGTAGCAATGTTCAGAGCATGAAATCAACATTCTACAGGAATTTAACATAGCAAAACAAGGCAGGGAAGTGTTCTACTAGATGCACATGACAAAAGTCCTTTACTGACCATAAGCCAAAAAGGACCAGAAGATATGATGGCAAGCATGTAAACATAGCAAGTTTCGTTATCAGGTTTCAGACTTGGCAGAAAACAGAGCATGGCAGAAATAATAATATATAGGACTCTTTGTGAGCTTGATGCACTCACTACAGAGCAATGCATGACAAACCAAGCATACCTACAGTATTATGGAATGTTTATGAAGCTATCCATGACAAGAACAATAGCATAGTATGTATGGATCAACTACAATAAGCTTGGAAAAATTGCATATCATGTTAAGAATCTGCCAGAAATATTTTATAGCACAAGTAGAGCAAGATTTAGTCATGCTATGGCACTCCATAATTGCAATCAATTGCAGGAATAGATCCATTACAACTATAGCTACAAAACATCCTTACTGAACATCTCCAAAATATGCATGGATCTCTCTGTAGCATCAAGTTTACATGGCAATAAAATTACAGCAGACAAGGACTTGGAGAATTCACTAAGTCCCTGAAATCAGAAATATTACAAGGCCTACTTTGCATGCTTGTGCTAGTCACCACAGAGATCACAAAAATACATGTACTACACCACTGGAAAGATGGAATGGCATACTTCAAAACACATGTAGAGCTCATGCTCAAAAGATGCACAGATTAAATGGTACAAACATGACAAATCTCCAAGTTCTGATAAGAACCAGAGAATAACAGCAACTAGCCCTCTTCCAACAGAGATTTGGGCATCAAGATGACCTCTAATGAACATGGTGCAATTGAACAAAATGAAGAGCATCACGATATGAACAAATCGACATATTACACGCGTGAATCGAAGCTACATGCACAGAGTTATGGCATCACGAACATGACAAGATGCTGAAGAATATAGAGGACTTAGAGAAAATCGGCACGGGGAAAAAGTCAACGGGAACAGTAACCTCCAGATCGGATCGAGGGCTAGCTCGGGCTCGACGGCGCTCGGGTGCTCGCCGGCCAGAGAGGAAGGAGGGAGAGGGATGGCGGCGCCGGCGGAGGAGAGGAAGACCGGAGGGTGGCGGTCGCCGGCGTCGGGCGGGGCGGCGTGGCGCCGGC
>NC_057805.1:92622772-92632370 GCF_018294505.1 Triticum aestivum
GGCGGCGCAGGCGGGCGGACGTGTCCGTCGGCAGATGATTTCGTCCGGCGGCGCACGGTGGAGAAACTAGGGTTTCGTCTGCGATTCCGTTTTTCGGGATGCCCACATATAAATAGGTAGTGGGAGCTAGGAGGCTCCAAATGAGGTGCGGTTTTCGCCCACACGATCGTGATCGAACGACCTAGAGCATGGAAGAGAGTTTGGTGGGTTTTGGGCTTGTTTTAGAGGGGGTTTTTGCTGGACACTCAAGTGGACATTGCGGATGCCCGGTTAACCGTTGGAGTACCAAACGACCTCCAAATGGAACGAAACTTGACCGGTGGTCTCCGGGTGGTATAATATGGCCACTTGACAAGCCTCGGTCCATTCCGAGAAAGTTTGACACACGCACACGAAAGAAAACAAGAGGGGTGCACCGGAGGAGATAGGAGCGCCGGATTGGAAAACGGACAACGGGGAAAATACTCGGATGCATGAGACGAACACGTATGCAAATGCAATGCACATGATGACATGATATGAAAATGCATGACATGACAAAATACAAAACGAAAGACAAAACCCGACAACGGAGGGAAAATCATAACACATAGCCGGAAATGGCAAGAGTCGGAGTTACAAATATGGCAAGTTACATGCGGGGTGTTACCACACTCCACCACTACGAGAGGATCTCGTCCCGAGATCTAGGACTGAAAGAACTCCGGATATTCGGAACGGAGATGGTCCTCGCGTTCCCAGGTGGCTTCCCGGTCGGAATGGTGCGACCACTTCACTTTCAGAAATTTGATGGACTTGTTGCGAGTCTTGCGCTCAGTTTCTTCAAGAATAGCAACGGGGTGCTCATGATAAGACAAATCTTCTTGGAGGTCAATCCCTTCGAAGTTGATAGTGCGCTCAGGCGTCTTGAAGCACTTGCGGAGCTCTGACACGTGGAACACATCGTGCACGTTCGCGAAGTTGGAAGGAAGCTCAAGTTGATAGGCGAGGTCGCCTCTTTTGCCAATGATCTTGAAAGGACCCACGTATCTAGGGGCAAGCTTCCCTTTGATACCGAAGCGACGAGTGCCTTTCATTGGAGAGACGCGGAGGTAGACATGGTCTCCGATCTCGAAAGCCAAATCACGATGCTTACTATCATAGTAGCTCTTCTGACGCGATTGCGTGGCTTTGAGATTATCACGGATGACTTTACACATTTCTTCAGCTTCAGTGATTAAGTCATTGCCAAGAAGTTGGCGTTCACCAGTCTCTGACCAATTGAGAGGAGTACGACACTTTCTGCCATAGAGAATTTCGAATGGGGCCTTGCCCGAACTCGCTTGGAAGCTGTTGTTGAAGGAGAATTCAGCATATGGAAGACAATCTTCCCATTTCATGCCAAAGGAAATGACACAAGCCCTGAGCATATCTTCAAGAATTTGATTGACTCGCTCGACTTGGCCACTAGTTTGAGGATGGAAAGCTGTGCTGAAACGAATGTTAGTGCCCATGGCCTTCTGGAAGGAGTCCCAGAACTTAGCGGTGAAGATGCTTCCACGATCAGAAGAAATCAATTGTGGAATGTCGTGCAAGGAGACAATTCTGGAGGTGTAGAGCTCTGCCAGCTGAGCTGCTGTGATGGATTCTTTGATAGGAAGGAAATGAGCCACTTTAGAAAGCTTGTCTATGACAACGAAGATAGCATCATTTCCGCGCTTGGACTTGGGAAATCCAGTCACGAAGTCCATTTCGATATGATCAAACTTCCATTCTGGGATAGCAAGAGGTTGGAGGAGACCAGCTGGTCGTTGGTGTTCTGCTTTCACTCTTCGACAGACATCACATTCATTCACGAATTGAGCAATTTCTCGCTTCATTCGAGTCCACCAATACGACTGCTTGAGGTCATGATACATCTTCGTACTTCCAGGATGAATGGAAAGGAGAGAATTGTGCGCCTCGTTCATTATGACTTTCCGTAGATCACCTTTAGGAACCACAATCCGGTCCTCGAAGAATAAAGTGTCTCTGTCATCAATGCGATAGCACTTGTATTTGGAAAGGCCCTTATCGATACCACGTTTCACCTTCTTCACCATGGCATCAAGGAGTTGTGCCTCACGAATTTGATCTTCCAAAGTAGGAGAGACTATGAGGTTGGCAAGAAAGCCTTGAGGAACAACTTGGAGATTCAGCTTGCGGAAAGCTTCACAAAGATCCGGTTGGAAAGGCTTGAGAATTAAGCTGTTGCAATAAGCCTTCCTGCTTAAAGCATCTGCAATGACATTTGCTTTGCCTGGAGTATATTCAATACTCGGATTGTACTCTTGAATCATTTCGACCCATCGAGTCTGTCTGAGGTTGAGGTTGGGCTGAGTGAAGATATACTTGAGACTCTTGTGATCGGTGAAAATGTCCACTTGTCTTCCCAACAAGAGATGTCTCCACGTTATTAATGCATGGACAACTGCCGCCAACTCAAGATCGTGAGTGGGGTAGTTCTTCTCGTTGGGCTTCAACTGACGAGAGGTATAGGCCATAACTTTCTTCTCTTGCATTAACACAGCACCGAGACCTTGGAGAGAAGCATCACAGAAAACTTCATACGGCTTGGATTCATCAGGAGGAGTCAAGACAGGAGCTGTGACTAGTTTCTCTTTGAGAGTGTTGAAAGCAACGTCACACTCAGGAGACCAGACATATTTCACATGCTTCTGTAGGAGGTTGGAAAGAGGCTTTGCAATCTTGGAGAAATTCTCAACGAATCTTCGGCAATAGCTTGCAAGACCCAGAAAACTGCGAAGCTGCTTGACATTTTGAGGAGGTTCCCAATCCACAACTGCGGACACCTTCGCGGGGTTAACAGCGATGCCCTTGGCAGAGATGATGTGACCAAGGAAAAGAACTTCATCGAGCCAAAACTCACATTTGGAGAACTTCGCATAGAATTGATACTCTCTGAGCTTGTCGAGCACCAATCGCAAATGTTTGGCATGGTCCTGCTTATTCTTGGAGAAGACCAAGATATCATCGAGATACACCAGAACGAATTCATTGGTATAGGGGTTGAAGATGAAATTCATCATCCGAGAGAACACTGGAGGAGCATTGACAAGGCCGAAAGACACGATAGTATATTCATAAGAACCAAAGCTTGTTCTGAATGCTGTCTTGGGAATATCTTCTTCACGAATGCGAATCTGATGATAACCCATACGAAGATCAAGCTTCGAGAATACTTTAGCCCCTTTGAGTTGCTCAAATAGCTCATTGATGTTGGGAAGTGGATACTTGTTCTTGATTGTCTTCTTGTTCAATGGACGGTAGTCGACACAAAGTCGGTCCGTGCCATCCTTCTTCTTGACAAAAAGAACACCACAACCCCATGGAGAAGAACTCGGTCTGATCAAACCCAGACGTTCTTGTTCATCGAGCTGTTTCTTCAATTCCTTCAGCTCGTTAGGTCCAAGCTTGTATGGACGCTTGCAAACGGGTTCAGTGCCAGGCTCTAGTTCGATAACGAACTCAACTGGCCGATGAGGAGGCATACCCGGAAGCTCTTCTGGAAAGACATCTTGATACTCACAAACGACTGGAATTTGAGAGATGGCATTCAACTCGCCCTTCTCATTGAGAGAGAAAAACCGAATGGTTTCATCACGAGCGGCAAAAATAATCACATCCTCAGAAGAGTGTGTCAATTGAATTTCCCTGGCAGCACAATCAAGTTGAGCCTTGTGCTTAGAAAGCCAGTCCATCCCAAGAATTAGATCAATATCCGAGTCACCAAGAACAATTGGAGAAGACTGAAATTTATAGTCGCCCATCTTGATGGAAACATCGGGAGCAACCAAACTAGAAGGCAAAAGCTTACCCGGAGAAACAACTTGCATAACTTTGGATAAAATCTCTGTGTCAACATTGTGCTTCGATGCAAATGGGTATGACAAGAAAGAATGCGATGCACCAGTATCAAAAAGAACTTTTGCAGGAATATCATTAACTGAGAGATTACCCATTATCACATCAGTAGATTCCTCCGCTTGAGCTGCATTCATCATGTTCACCTTTGCAGACTTTGGATTATGCCTGACCACTGCATTGCTGGAAGATCTGACAGGAGGAGTAGGAAGACGCCTTTGGTTGAAGCACTTGTTAGCATAGTGACCTTTCTGCTGACATTTGTTGCAAGTCACCTCTGAGAGTGGACGGTGATAAGGAGCATTGGACTTGGGAGCTTGATTCTGAGACTTGTTCTGATAGCCAGAGTTGGAAGAGTTGGAAGAACCATGGCCACCTTTGTTCTTCTGCTGATAAGGCTGACGAAACGGAGGAGGAGGAGGCAACCAAAACTTCTGTTGCTTAGCTGTCACAAGTGAGGAAGAAGAAGACTGAACTGCGTCTCTGACTCTCTTCTTAGAAGCCTCACACTTGAGCTGAGCAGCCTCTTGCTTCAGTGCCATATTGTAGAATTGATCAAAGTGAGTAGGCTCAACAAGAACGAGAGCTAACTGCAGATCCTCTTTAAGGCCACCTCTGAAGTGATAGATCATGCTCTTTTCATCAGGAACGTCTTGTTTAGCGAAGCGAGCAAGTTTCTGAAACTGAATGTTGTATTGATACACAGACATGTTGCCTTGCTTGAGATTGCGGAACTCCTCACGCTTGCTCTCAACAACACTTTGTGGAATGTGGTGCGCTTTGAAGTCCCAACAGAAGTCAGTCCAAGTGATCACACGACCTCCTCTGGAATCTTTGTATTGCTGAAACCAATCAGCAGCTTGGTCCTTGAGCTGGAAAGAAGCGAACTTGAGAAAGTCCTCAGGCCTGACATTGCTACATTCAAAATGCTTGTTGATGTCCACGAACCAATCATCGGCATCCGTGGCCTCGGCACAGTAGCTGAAAGACTTGGGCTGATTTGCGAGAAACTGGTTGAGAGTGGCAAAGTGAAACTGATTGTTGCCTTGACCTTGATTGCCTTGATTGCCTTGCCCTTGAGTACGTTCTTGCAAGAGTTGCAGAATCATCTGAGCATTGGCGTTGCTGGCTGCCATGACTGCTTGCCATGCCTCCGGAGGTGGAGGTGGTGGCGGAGGGTTCGCTTGACTCCCTTCATTGCGATCCGGATTCTGACGCGTTGGCGGAGCCATCCTGAAGAGGGTGACATCCGTTAGCATCTTGATAGACAAATAGATAAGTAGAATCAACGGACAGAAATTGCAACATATAGTCTTCACAATAAACATTCGAACGAAGATGAACGAATGAATTCCGTAGTAAATCATCACACTTCCATAAGTTGAGAAGCCACTTAGAAAAAGATATGGAATGAACATATGATTTCGAAGCAACTCAAATACCACAATACAAAATAAAACAAAGTATTGGCTTGCAGAATAAGCCGAAACAAACATATGATAGATATTTCGTTCGAAGTTTTCGTGGTGGGGCCCACACGGGCTCAATCGTACAACACCATCATGTACAAGGCTGTGCACATGACATACGAAGCGTCCCCGAGTCGGCAAAGCCATGGACTCTTTAAGACACTACGAGACCACTGTAAAATCAACCGTGGAAAGGCGGACCACTAGACGTCGAACCCCAATCTCATATCATGCGTCTGTCGGAAAGATATCCTAAGGTACTTGAATTCCTACTTATAAACTCCCGAAACTTTCTGGTTATGCAATCTGGTGTAGGGGATACAGGGGACACAAAATATATCACCCAAACTAACAATCCCTAGATCCAGCTGTATCCATCCGTCAACACATAACCAAGAAACCTTCGGAAATCGTTTACCTCAACCTTCGAAAAACATCCGTTATACAAGTTATGGCAATACTCCCGAACTCCCGCCCCAGTACTGGGTGGCGTCGAGGTGATCTCACCAACAACTGCATAAAAGAGATTTCGATGTCGGCGAAACTCAGGTATTCCAGAACTGCAACGATAAAATTGTGATGACAACACCTCGGAGCTCAACTCCCCGGGACACTGCCACAACCCCTAAATGTCAGGAGGCACCAAGAACAATGTTCTCGTCACAAAACCATCGGAACGATTCCAAGATACCCGCGTGATCCTAAATTTTTTTTAGTGAAATTTGAGGAGAGAATAGTCAAAACTTCTACGTCAGGAGACCTCACCAGAGCGACGAAGGGACTGAGGAGTAAAAAGAATCCTACTCTCCGATATATATAATCCTAAGACTCAAAACATTTTTGTTCTAGACTCAACAACGCCAGCGATTCGATCAAGCAGGGGGCTCCTAAGTCGGGGATGGCTCTGATTACCAACTTGTAACACCCACGATGCGGCTATATCTCCCACGTGTCGAGGCACGACTTAGAGGCATAACCGCATAGTGGTTTTGTCGCAAGAAGGGTCATCTTCACACAATCCCATGTAATGAACAAGAATGGGATAAAGAGTTGGCTTACAATCGCCACTTCACACAATACATAAATATTATTCATACATCATCCAAAATACAAGCATATAGACCGACTACGGTCAAAATCCAGATGAAAATAAGACAACCCCAAATGCTAGATCCCCGATCGTCCCAACTGGGCTCCATTACTGATCATCAGGAAAAGACACATAGTAACGACCACGTTCCTCGTCGAACTCCCACTTGAGATCGACGCCATCATCTGCACTGGCATCGTCGGCACCTGCAACTGTTTTGGTAGAATCTGTGAGTCACGAGGACTCAGCAATCTCACACCCGCGAGATCAAGACTATTTAAGCTAGTAGGAAAGGATGGAGTAATGAGGTGGAGCTGCAGCGGTAAAAGCATATATGGTGGCTAACTTGCGCAAATGAGTGCGAGAAGAGAAGCAACGGAACGGACGTCATCTGGCATTGACCAAGAAGTGATCCTGAACACCTACTTACGTCATTCATAACACAGACCGTGTTCACTTCCCGGGCTCCGCCGAGAAGAGACCATCACGGCTACACACGCAGTTGATGCATTTTAATTGGGTCAAGTGACAAGTTATCTACAACCGGACATTAACAAATTCTCATCTGCCTCATAACCGCGGGCACGGCTTTCGAAAGATAATACCCTGCAGGGGTGTCCCATATTAGCCCATCATAAGCTCTCACGGTCAACGAAGGATAAACCTTCTCCCGGAAAGACCCGATCAGTCTCGGAATCCCGGTTTACAAGACATCTCGACAATGGTAAAACAAGACCAGCAAAGCCACCCAAATGTGCCGACAAATCCCGATAGGAGCTGCACATATCTCGTTCTCAGGGCACACCGGATGAGACATCCTACGAGTAAAACCAGACCTCGAGTTTCCAGGAGGGGGCCCCGCAGTCTGCTCAGTTCGGACCAACACTCGAAGGAGCACTGGCCCGGGGGGGTTAAAATAAGATGACCCTCGGGCTCGCGAAAACCCGGGGGAAAAAGGCTTAGGTAGAAAATGGTAAAACCAAGGTTGGGCCTTGCTGGAGGAGTTTTATTCAAGGCGAACTGTCAAGGGGGTCCCATAAATCACCCGACCGCGTAAGGAACGCAAACTCAAGGAACATAATCCCGGCATAACAGTAACTAGGGCGGCAAGAGTGGAACAAAACACCAGGCATAAGGCCGAGCCTTCCACCCTTTACCAAATATATATAGATGCATTAATTAAATAAGAGATATTGTGATATCCCAACATATCCATGTTCCAACATGAAACAAACTTCAACTTCACCTGCAACTAGTAACGCTATAAGAGGGGCTGAGCAAAAGCGGTAACTTAGCCAAACAATGGATTGCTAGGAAAGGATGGTTAGAGGCTGACATGGCTAAAATGGGAGACATGATATAGCAAGTGATAGGTAGTGGAGCATGGCAATAGAGCGAACAACTAGCATAGCAAAGATAGAAGTGATTTCGAGGGGTGGTCATCTTGCCTGCAAGGTTCTCAGAGTTGTCGAAAGCTCGATCCTCGTAAGCGTACTCAACAGGTTCCTCGTTCACGAACTCGTCTCCCGGCTCTACCCATGACAAGAACACAAGCAAACGGAACCACAATCAATCACGAGGAATGCACAAGCAACATGATGCAAAACATGTATGATATGCGAGATATGGTATGCGATGCATATGCGTGCTCCGGAAGGAAAATGATGAACATGGCAGTAACTTGGAAAACCAAGCTTGCCACTGGAAAGATGAGATGATTTCGGTCGAAATCGATATAAAGATCACCGGAATCGGATGCACGGTTTGCAAATGGCAAGCAAAACAAGAATGACGCGAAACTGCGATTAACAGCATGATAGCACTTAAAATGCAACAAGCAACAATACTACAGCACCCCAACATAGCAACAAAGCACATGGCAGTAATCTACAGGAGATGATTGACAAAAGATGAACACTGGGCTACGGCTAGTTCACAACATATCAAGCTCAAACAAGCATGGAAAAAGTGCAAAAGATTACAGGTTCACAGACTTGGTGAAAAACTGGACATGGCAGAAAACAGCATCAGGTAGCAATGTTCAGAGCACGAAATCAACATGCTACAGGAACTTAACATAGCAAAACAAGGCATGGAAGTGTTCTACTAGATTCACAAGACAAAAGTCCCTTACTGACCATAAGCCAAAAAGGACCAAAAGATATGATGGCAAGCATGTAAACATAGCAAATTTCGTTATGAGGTTTCAGACTTAGCAGAAAACAGAGCATGGCAGAAATAATAATATATAGGCTTCTTTGTGAGCTTGATGCACTCACTACAGAGCAAGGCATGACAAACCAAGCATACCTACAGCAATATGGCATGTTTATGAAGCTATCCATGACAAGAACAATAAGCTTGGAAAAATTGCATATCATGTTAAGAATCTGCCAGAAATATTTTATAGCAAAAGTAGAGCAAGATTTAGTCATGCTATGGCACTCCATAATTGCAAACAATTGCAGGAATGGATCAATTACAACTATAGCTACAAAACATCCTTACTGAACATCTCCAAAATATGCATGGATCTCTCTGTAGCATCAAGTTTACATGGCACCAAAATTACAGCAGACAAGGACTCAGAGAATTCACTAAGTCCCTGAAATCAGAAATATTACGGGGCCTACTTTGCATGCTTGTGCTAGTTATCACAGAGATCACAAAAATACATGGACTACACCAGTGGAAAGATGGCATGGCATACTTCAAAACACATGTAGATTAAATGGTACAAAAAAGACAAATCTCCAAGTTCTGATAAGAACCAGAGAATAACAGCAACTAGCCCTCTTCCAACAGAGATTTGGGCATCAAGATGACCTCTAATGAACATGGTGCAATTGAACAAAATGAAGAGCATCACGATACGAACAAATTGACATATTACACGCGCGAATCGGAGCTACATGCACAGAGTTATGGCATCACGAACATGACAAGATGCTGAAGAATATAGAGGACTTAGAGAAAATCGGCACGGGGAAAAAGTCAACGGGAACCGTAACCTCCAGATCGGATCGAGGGCTAGCTCGGGCTCGACGGCGCTCGGGTGCTCGCCGGCCGGAGAGGAAGGAGGGAGAGGGATGGCGGCGCCGGCGGAGGAGAGGGAGACCGGAGGGCGGCGGTCGCC